>NW_027170654.1:15000-183292 GCF_036898095.1 Palaemon carinicauda
ATAATTCCTTAAGTCAAATTAAATACTGACATAACCTAATTTGTTATTACTTAAATTGATCACTTGTAGCTGAAGCGAGACTGAATAATAAAGGAATGAGGACACAGGATAAATTTAAATAACCGTCACAGACACACACACACACATTATAATTCTTACTACTCTCCTCCCTCTTTGACCAATATTTATCATTGTTTCTTCTTATTCCCCATCTTTCAATTCCTATCTTTTCCCGTATCCCAATTCTTTTGCTTGAACTCGGTCGTGGAAATATTGGCTCACATTTTCCCACGGTCTGAGGGGGGGAGGAGAAGGCCTCCTGTCAATCAGCTAGTTTGGGTGTTAATTAAATTACTGCTGTTGCGAAAGAATTGAGATACGGGAAAAGATGGGGGATTGAAAGAAGGGGAATAAGAAGCAAGGATAAATACTAAACGAACGGAAATATAATTTTCGTTATATATATATATATACATATATATATATATATATATATACATATATATATATATATATATATATCGAGATTTAAATTTAATATTTAGACAAAAAATAACAAAATGGGTCCCTAGTTATCTCAAAAGCAGCAGGGAAAGGAAGAGAAGACGATGGATTAACGAACAAAGGAAATTTGCTGGCATAGATTGTCATAGAAAGACCATAAACAGATGCGAATGGATAAAAAAATTCCGAGGCCATTGTTCTGCAGTGGAATAGTAACGTCTGATATATATATATATATATATGTGTGTGTGTGTGTGTGTGTATATATATATGTGTGTGTGTGTATATATATATATATATATAGAGAGAGAGAGAGAGAGAGAGAGAGAGAGAGAGAGATGAGTGTTACTTTCTCTTTTACATCGATCATTAGAATAGGAAAGAATTTCCATAAATGGAGTGAAAACGAACGAAGAATGAAAACCTTGGAAAAGAACAAGAGAATCGTCTTCAGCGTAAAATTTCTCCTGTATTCCGCCTTTGAAGACATTTTAGAAGACTTCTTCAAAGAGAGAGAGAGAGAGAGAGAGAGAGAGAGAGAGAGAGAGAGAGTAAGAGAGAGAAAAAATTGAAATTCCATATTATTCCGACTATTTCTGTAATTGTTAACACGAATACAAAGGAAATTTATACATTCTGGGAATGAATGAAGATGAAATAAGAACGCTTCTAGAACGGTCTTCAGAGGGTGAGATTTGCCTCAGAAGCCTCTTAGCTGATAAATGTTACGATCCGCCCAGAAAGAAAACTATGAATAAATCTTTCCTTTTGTTATGTTTTTTTTTTAATTCCTTTCGGTATATCTTATCTTGTGCATTCTCTCTCTCTCTCTCTCTCTCTCTCTCTCTCTCTCTCTCTCCTTCATACCTGAAGACATTTGGACTCCAGTTGAAGCCAAAGAAGAATTTGTTGTATTCTAATGGCTTCGCTCTCTCTCTCTCTCTCTCTCTCTCTCTCTCTCTCTCAGTCCTCAACTTGCTTTTTTTTTAAAACAATGCTGTATTCTGGAAAGGTTTCGGTAATCATGAATATGGTTTCCCAAGTTTTCAATGCATTCGGCGTGAATTTCGAAATGGAGGCAATGAAGAAAGCTGTAAGAATTCTCCTTAACGGAGGATGGCAATGGCGATCAGCTCTGGAGGAAGAGCTGGACCGGAACCTGCAGGATTACAGGACCCAAAACAGGATGTGGCGGCGTCTGCAGAATCTTCTCAAGGAAATCGAAGGAGAAACTACACAGGAAGATGGTGAATTTCTTCCAGCTGAAGGAATGTTCCAAGAAGAGCTGGAAGATGGTGAATTTCTTCCAGCTGAAGGAATGTTCCAAGAAGAGCTGGAAGATGGTGAATTTCTTCCAGCTGAAGAAACTTTCCAGGATAAACTGGAGGATGAAAATGATCTTCCTGCTAGAGTGCTCCAGGATGAACTGGAAGAGGAAATCGATCTTCCATCTGAAGGAGTGTTCCAAGAAGAGCTGAAAGAAGGTGAATTTCTTCCAGCTGAAGTAGTGTTCCAAGAAGAGCTGGAAGATGGTGAATTTCTTCCAGCTGAAGGAGTGTTCCAAGAAGAGTTGGAAGATGGTGAAAAAACTTTCCAGGATGAACTGGAGGATGAAATCGATCTTCCAGTGGAAGAACAAGAAAAAGAGCCGGGTCTTCCTCAAAGAGGAGAAAAGGAGGATGTAGAAGAAGAGAAGGAGGAGAGGGAGAAAGAAGAAAAAGTTCCTACTTTTGAAGAACATCAGTCTGAAGACGATTCAAAGACAGAGAAGTGATAAAAAGCTCTCAAATAAAAAGAGGAGAAAAAGAAAGCTCTCAAAGGAAGAGACCAGTAATGCTGAAGTGTCTAAGGAAGAGACCAGTAATGGTGAAGTCACTCAGGAAGAGATGAATAACAGAGAGGTATCAAAGAAAGCGAAGAATAATAAAAAGCTCTCAAAGAGAGAGAGGAGGAAAAGAGAGCTCTCAAAGGCAGAAAGAAGAAATAGAAATCTCTCAAAGGAGTGGAGCAGTAATGAAGAGCTCTCGAAGTAGAGGTCAAAGAGCCTCTAAGGCTAGAAGGATGGCACCTCAAAAGAGAGGTCAAAGAGCCTTGAATGCTAGGAGGATGGCACCTCAAAAGTGAGGTCAAAGAGCCTCGAATGCTAGAAGGATGGCACCTCGAAAGAGAGGTCAAAGAGCCTCGAATGCTAGAAGGATGGCACCTCAAACTAGAGGTCAAAGAACCTCGAATGCTAGGAGGATGGCACCTCAAAAGAGAGGTCAAAGAGCCTCGAATACTAGAAGGATGGCACCTCAAACTAGAGGTCAAAGAACCTCGAATGCTAGGAGGATGGCACCTCAAAAGAGAGGTCAAAGAGCCTTGAATGCTAGAAGGATGGCACCTCAAAAGAGAGGTCAAAGAGCCTCGAATGCTAGAAGGATGGCACCTCAAAAGAGAGGTCAAAGAGCCTCGAATGCTAGAAGGATGGCACCTCAAAAGAGAGGTCAAAGAGCCTCGAATGCTAGAAGGATGGCACCTCAAAAGAGAGGTCAAAGAGCCTCGAATGCTAGAAGGATGGCACCTCAAAGTAGAGGTCAAAGAGCCTCGAATGCGAGAAGGATGGCACCTCAAAGTAGAGGTCAAAGAGCATGGCACCTCAAAGTAGAGGTCAAAGAGCCTCCAATGCGAGAAGGATGGCACCTCAAAGTAGAGGTCAAAGAGCCTCCAAGGCGAGAAGGATGGCACCTCAAAGCAGAGGTCAAAGAGCCTCCAAGGTGAGAAGGATGGCACCTCAAAGCAGAGGTCAAAGAGCCTCCAAGGCGAGAAGGATGGCACCTCAAAGCAGAGGTCAAAGAGCCTCCAAGGTGAGAAGGATGGCACCTCAAAGCAGAGGTCAAAGAGCCTCCAAGGCGAGAAGGATGGCACCTCAAAGCAGAGGTCAAAGAGCCTCCAAGGCGAGAAGGATGGCACCTCAAAGCAGAGGTCAAAGAGCCTCCAAGGCGAGAAGGATGGCACCTCAAAGCAGAGGTCAAAGAGCCTCTAAGGCGAGAAGGATGGCACCTGAAAGTAGAGGTCAAAGAGCCTCTAACGCTAGAAGGATGGCACCTCAAAATAGGAAAATTTCTGGGATGACAAGGTAAGAGAGAAAGCTTGTAGAATTGTGCTTTTCTAACTAGGGTTGTAGTTTAGCTAATAATAATAATAATAATAATAATAATAATAATAATAATAATAATAATAATAATAATAATAATAATAATAATAATAACAATTTTCTATATATATATATACATATATATATATATATATATATGTATATATATATATATATATATATATAAAGAGAGAGAGAGAGAGAGAGAGAGAGAGAGAGAGAGAGACTAGTTATTGACTGTTTTAACTGAAGGTAAATAATTCCTTAAGACAAATTGAATACTGACATAACATGACTTGTCATTACTTAAATTGATCAGTTGTAGCAGAAGCGATAATAAATAATGAGGGAATAAGGACACAAGAATTTAAATAACCATCACAGACACACACACACACACACACACACACATTATTCTTGTAAATTTCCAAACAAGGGCTTCTCCAATTGGACGCAAATGACGAAACTACAAAAATCATTTTAATATTTATCATTGTTTCTTCTTATTTCCTTTCTTTAAATCCCTATCTTTTCCTGTATAAGGTCAGTCTCTAGGGCATTGTCCTGCTCGATAGGGCAATGTCACTGTCCCTTGCCTCTGCCATTCATGAGTGACCTTTAAACTTTTAAAACAACGAAGTAAGGTTGTTTTCAAAACCAGTCTTTAAAAGACGAAAAGAAAAGAAAAAATCGAATCACAACGAAACTTCATATTTAAATTAATTGTTTCCCAGAATGTTTCGTTCTAAAATCGAATCGTTTGATCAAAATACTCCAGAAATGTTCTTTCGACTTCGCCACATAAAAACTTAAAATGATTCGATAAGTCTGTTCAGATTTTAGTTGATATTTTTTCTTGTAATTTATATATCAACAACATATATATATTCACACGAAAGTGATTAATTTCGTGGTATTCCTTAAAAAAAAAAATTACCGATTATTTAATCTATAAACGAGTTTTCAGCACCATCTGACGGCAAACAAGAGAACCATTTTCGGGCAACAGCACTTTTAAACGGAAGGGGAGAAAGGGTATTACATAACACTGATTTTTGTCATTTTCTCGTGAGATATCCTTCTATATATATCTCCTCACTTGTATTTGCATATTAATTGATATATTGTTTTACGGTATTGATGTATTGTGACGGATAGAATTAAAGTTATAACTTTTAAAGTTACATAGACTTTAATTTCACCCTAAACCAATAATGGATTTTCCCCGGAAGGCCGACTAAATTTTTCCCCTAAATCATCAATGGACTCGCCCACTATAGACGAAATGAATACCCTAAATTACAAACAAAAGACGATGTAATTTATTAAAAAGAACAAATAAACGGACTCTTTGATCCGATGATATGACGATTAAAAAGGATATTTAAATTAAATATATTAATAAGGCTAGATGAAAGTACTCAATCAATCCAGGACAAAGGCCTCAGACATGAAATGCCTGGGCTTGGAGATTTTCACCTTTGACAAAATTCTTGTAAAATTAGTGAAGTCAACATAGCCTACTCCCCACCCAGGTATCTTATAAACATCAGGACCGAATCCTAGGGGGATTTATCCATGAATGTTGTGGGTGTTTTCCCTAGAATCCTGGGGGATTTATTCCTGAATCCTGTGGGTGTTTTCCCTAAAATCCTGGGGGGATTTATTCCTGAATCCTGTGGGTGTTTCCCCAAAAATCCTGGGGGATTTATTCCTGAATGTTGTGTTGGTTCCCCTAAAATCCTGGGGGATTTATTCCTGAATCCTGTGGGTGTTTCCCCTAAAATCCTGGGGGATTTATTCCTGAATGTTGTGTTGGTTCCCCTAAAATCCTGGGGGATTTATTCCTGAATCCTGTGGGTGTTTCCCCTAAAATCCTGGGGGATTTATCCAAATATCCTGGGAGCTTATTCCACGAATACTGTGGGGGTTTACCACAAAATCCTGGGTGGATTTTCGATTTGGTTTGGGTGTTTTAATTTTTGTTTTGGTTCTGGCTGTGGTTTGGTTTGGTTTTTATTTGGTTTGGGTTGGTATGGTTGTGGTTTTGGCTATGGTTTCAGTTTGGTTAGGTTTGTTTTGTGTTTTATTTGGTAACAATTTGGTTTTTATTTATGTTTGGTTTTTGGTTAGGTCTGGATTAGTTTGATTTTTTTTTCTTTGCTTTGGGTTTGGTTTGGTTTTGGTTGTAGTGTTTGGTTAGTTTATGGCTTTATTTGGTTTGGTTCGGTTTTTTTTTTTTTTTTTTTTTTGGTTTGGTTTTATATTGGTTTTGTCTGCCATTTTGGGTTGATTAGGTCATGTAGTACAGTTTTCTTATTTAAGATTGATAAACTTTCTTTTTTTCCCACAGTAAAAATATCGGTACATATGTCATTGAAGAAGGTTGTAAGAACTACATTGACGTATAATAAATGCATATTGTAAATTGTAATGGCTATTGGAGCCATGTTCGTATTAATCACATTACAAATTTATTTTTTATACTACTCTTATGGCTTTTATAATACGAATTGTTACATGGAAAACATTATTGTGGATTTGTTGAAAAATGCACATACTATAAAGAGTTAAATCTATGAAGTGTCCTTGTACACAGTTGGATAGTCACAGAAGACAGTAAATCTGAATTTAGCAAATCTTTATTTAGAATCTTCACTCTTCTCTATACTGATTTGTAAATGTTACTAAGATATATCTTATTATCATTTACTCAATGATTATGGTTCTGAAAAGGGAAGTAGTAAAAGGATGTTGGAGCAAAGAAAACCAGCTCATCATTAACTCTTGCAGTCAGAAAGATGTCACTGATATAGCCGTTCTGGTTGCTTGGGATGAATCCAGAAGTCCACACCAAATCACTTATTCACTTCCACACCCTACTATCACTTAGGGACTTTATTTGTTGAGGAACCCTTGCTGGGACAAAGTCCTGTAGTTCTATACCAACCAACCATAGGGGAAAGGTTAAAATTAATGGAAAATGTGATGGCTGAATTACTGTAAAATTGAATATCTGTAAAATTAAATGATTTTGCCCCATGGTCCTGGAACTTAAGTGACCCTGGAATCAGCTCTGCCTTTAAACATGTACAGGAAGTGGGAAGAGTCCCTATAGAACAGATCATAAGATAGTAAAGAGTGGAGATCATTTCTTACAAGACTGAGGTGTAAAGGGGAATAAAGTAATTCCACACTTTGCTAAGATAAGTACACATTGGCAAAGCTGCTAATGTTATCATGCTGCATAATCATAAAAGACTTTATATATATATATATATATATATATATATATATATATATATATATATATATATATATATATATATATACATACATATATATAAGTGTATGTGTGTGTGTGTGTTTGTGTGTGTGTGTGTAGAGTTTCATGGAGAAACAAACTGACACCACTAGTACAGAAAATAAAGATTAAAAATGCTAAAATTTTCAAATTATATGAACTAATTTCCATATCATCGAAAAAAAGACAAAATACAGTGGAATATATAAAAAGTACTTTATATATATATATATATATATATATATATATATATATATATATATATATATATATATATATACATACATACATATAAAAAGCAAGACAGAAGACACTAAGTTTTTTATGACAAAACACTTTACAAAGAATCACAAAATGAAAAGAAAAACTTCAAAATTACTCCTGAAGTTATTCCTGACCCACATTCTTCCAACTGTTTCAGATCCACAACAAAATAATAATGTATAGAGCTCACTTGCTTGAGGATACACTCAGGCACATTATTCTATCTGTTTCCTTATTTCCTTTCCTCACTCGGCTATTTTCCCTGTTAGGGTCCTTGCGCTTATAACAACCTTCTTTTCTAACTAGGGTTGTAGCTTAGCTAATAATAATAATAATAATAATAATAATAATAATAATAATAATAATAATAATAATAATAATAATAATAATAAAAGATTGAGCCCCGGGAACCTATAGAAAGTGACAAAAATAGTTTCTATGTCCATAATGAATGTCTTTGTCCCTCTTGAATTATTATATAAACAATTATGAAGAAAGAAAAATAGTAGCAAGGCTACGAGACCAGAATGGCTTTGATCTAGTTCATCAGCATGACCTGATGTTGTTTTCATAACTTGGGTCAGTAGAAAGACCTGAATATTCATTTAGCAACAATAGATGCAATATAAGTTCTCTCCAATGTCAGCATACAACCTTCATCTGTCACAAACGTCCAGTGAAGGAGAAAAACTAACTGATGACATAGTGAAATTCAGTCTGACTTACAGTAGTTCACTGTTCTATCCTTGTAGAGTAATTGATTTGTAGTGAAAATAAGGAAGAACCAACAAAGCCACACTAACGTTATTATCAAATCAAACATCATTAACGTTTTTATAAAAGATATCACCCTTCATGAGGAATGACAGGAAATACCATCAAATTGTCTCTCTTACTCATAAACAACAAACACAACGACCCTCCATCCATAAGACTTGAAATTATTCCTTCGATACAAGCCGAGTCAATCAGAGAGTAATGCCTGTTGTAATAACATTGGTAAGTATATAATTAAAATGGCAACGCATTGGTAACCAGAGGTACAGAGAGTAGGAGACACACATGTTATTTGAAACAGCATCTCCAGCTTTTGTACGTAACAGATAATCCCTGGAAGTTTCATTACTCTACGATTAAAACTGTGGATAGAAAGCTGTTCACAAACAAACGCATATACACAAACAGGGACGAAGACATAACCTCCCTCCAACTTCGGTGGCGGAGGTAATAATATCGAAGGATGATATGCGATTCTAAATCATGGATTTTCACAAGTAGTATTTTCCTCTACAGCTTTTTCACAGATCTGTGTATCTATTGAGCAATGCTTCATCGCTTCGATATTTTATCATTTTAAATAAAATAAGCCTTAATTTGTTTATTTCTCTTTCTTAATTTATGTTTTATCATAGCAAAAATTCATATATATAAGCCTAATTCATAATCTTTAAGGTATAATGCCAGTATGATAGAAGTCAAATTGCATTGCATTACGTTGACGAACTCTGCCTGACCGCTTCGGACGAAATGTCGGTAAAGAATTTGTCTTCCTAACCAATTTAATTTGCAATATAACGATATAAACCTTAACTAATGAGCACACGCACTTCTCGTGTACATTCTTACCATAAAATAACTCACATTGATAAGTTTTCATACGAATTAAGGCCGTTTTTACGACACTGAATCGAATTATCGATAGCGTAGCATTACAGATCATAGAAAAAACAATAGAAGATACGATTTATGAGACTTGCTGCGAGTTTGAACTTTTGAAGTTCTACTGATTTAACTACCCTATTAGGGAGATCATTCCACTACCTCCATTAGTTTCTCTGAGCTTTATACCACACAGAAATCAACTTTAATCTTGTGTCGGCTACGAGGTAAATGAGTAGACAATGTTACTACAGATGAACTCATTTGAACAAGGGTATGGCGAATCGGATTTCCCTGAAAACTACTTTATACCTCCAGAAATCAGCTTTGATCTTGTTTCATTCATGAATTGAATTAATAAACAGTGTACGACTGAACTCGCTCAACAAGGGTATGGCAAATTATATTTCTTTGGTATATCTGAAGACAATTTGCGCTTGGGATCTAAGACAAACCCCGAGAATTGCTTCATACTCCCAGAAATCAGCTCTGATCCTGTGTCCCTTATTAACTGAATTAGTAAACAAGTGTTACTATAACTGAACTCACTTGAATGCAGATATAACATACATTTCCCCGTTATATTTTAACGGCAATTTGCGCTTATGATTATGAAAGGGCATAACCGAGAGCTTAATAAGAAAAACAGAAAACTCACCTTGCTTACTTTTACTTCGGTGTTAATGGAGGGAAATTACTCAACTGTGGTATGAATCAGGGTTAAAAGAATACCTTGGTGTGAATTTGGGGATATAAGGAGGGAAGTCCTAATTAAATATCACAATGTGGCCTCACCTTCACCTAGTGTAGGTCATAGCTTCACACTCCAACCCAATACCCAGATGAAAAGCAGTGTGAATTACCCAAGAAATTCGTCCTAACCTAATGACAATTCTACAGCCAACATACGTAAAATAATGGTAAATACCTCAATGCAAATAAAGCAGGAATACATACTAAAACTATATCGTAACTCACTTTTAAAAAGAAAGCATTGTGAGTTAACATATGGGCCAAATATGCGACCCCAAGACTATACAATAAGCTCTCACTAGACATCCGAAAGACTAAGTTACTAAGGCTTTCGAGAGGAAACTGAAGACTCTCTTGTTCTCTAAGTGCTTCGATAGTGTAGATTTGACAATATACGAGTACTATGCGGTGTGGAATGCTGGATATTTTGGAATACATATATTAAAATGGCTGTGAAGGTCCTGTAGAGAGCAGGGTTCCCCTGCTGTAAAGGACCAGAAAAGCAGCCCTTACAGTAAACTATACAAGAGGCCATTTACAGTCGCCGACACAGAGAAGACTTCAAACCAGATTCTGCGGCACGAAAAATCCTTATTTTGTATATATATACATATATATATATATATATATATATATATATATATATATATATATATATATATATATATATATATATATATATATATATATATATATATATATATATATATATATATATATATATATATATATATATATATATATATATATATATATATATATATATATATATATATATATATATATATATATATATATATCTATGTTTTAGAAAAAAGCCCGATTATTGCAAGATGAAGAGCACTTCCAATATTGCCTATATCACCTAGAAAAAAGCAAACATGGTTTAAACAAAACGTACTTCTGAACTCGGCACGAAAAAAGCCTGATTATAAACAAAACTACTGTCTATGTTTTAGAAAAAAGCCTGATTATAAACAAAACTACTGTCTATGTTTTAGAAAAAAGCCTGATTATAAACAAAACTACTGTCTATGCTTTAGAAAAAAAGCCTGATTATAAACAAAACTGCTGTCTATGTTTTAAGAAAAAGCCTGATTATAAACAAAACGGCTGTCTATGTTTTAGAAAAAACCTGATTATAAACAAAACTACTGTGTGTTTTAGAAAAAAGCCTGATTATAAACAAAACTACTGTGTATGTTTTAGAAAAAAGCCTGATTATAAACAAAACTACTGTCTATGTTTTAGAAAAAAAGCCTGATTATAAACAAAACTACTGTCTATGTTTTAGAAAAAAGCCTGATTATAAACAAAACTTTTGTCTATGCTTTAGAAAAAAAGCCTGATTATAAACAAAACTGCTGTCTATGTTTTAAGAAAAAGCCTGATTATAAACAAAACGGCTGTCTATGTTTTAGAAAAAAACCTGATTATAAACAAAACTACTGTGTGTTTTAGAAAAAAGCCTGATTATAAACAAAACTGCTGTCTATGTTTTAGAAAAAAGCCTGATTATAAATAAAACTGCTGTCTATATTTTAGAAAAAAGCCTGATTATAAACAAAACTACTGTGTATGTTTTAGAAAAAAGCCTGATTATAAACAAAACTACTGTCTATGCTTTAGAAAAAAAGCCTGATTATAAACAAAACTGCTGTCTATGTTTTAGAAAAAAGCCTGATTATAAACAAAACTACTGTCTATGTTTTAGAAAAAGCCAGGATCATTGTCAGATGAACAGAACATCCAAGATTGCCTACGTCACCTAGAAAAACAAGCATGGTTTAAAAAGGACGTACTTTTGAAATCTGTTCTTAAACAGTAATTTGAAAGATTTACACTATTGCATGGTGTCACAGACTACATTTCACAATTGTGGAACCAATGCTTAAATGAGAACTGATTTGTATCACACAGGTAAATGTGAAGTTTCCATTCACAAATTCACAAAGTACCCAAGTCTGTGAACCCTCCCAAATTTGTACGTCTCGTTAAATCACATTTATAATTTGTGTATAATCTCCTATAAATCTTTCAGGGTTAAAACTAACAAAAACACTGGTCCTTTATAAACCTTCTTAGGTAATTCCGAATATTTGTTGTCAGTTATCGTAGATAAAAACATATTTGCTTACATAGAAAATACCTTTAAACTCTTCCATGAAGCCACACACACATTGCCAAAAACCTAAACTAGTTAAATGGAAATCGTCATGAATTCAACCCTGGATAGGTACGGTGGGTCGTTTGCGACCCCGAGCGTCAAAAAAAAAACAGGTTTTTCTCACGTGACTCACCCCTGTGACTGAATTTGTGGGTGATCGACCTGCAGGAGGTGTCTCCCCTACACGCTCTAGTAGTGTCCAGATGTGCATTGCTGTAGCTGTACTCCTTCCCCGATTTCTGAGACGCGTCGGGGTCGTTCGCGTCCGAGTTTACCCTTCTGAGGTAGTTTGCATAATTATCAAAGTTATTACGTATTATGAAATTGTCGTAGAATGGTGCAACTTGTATAGGTTATCAGTTGTGGAAAGTCTTGGTGGATTGTTTGGCTACCATGTGCATGTTTTTTTTTTTAGTTAAAATGTCGTTCATCACCACGAGGACCATTTTACCGCGAGTGCCCCTTTTTCATTTTTTTTCATTTTTTTGCCAAGTCATTTTTCCGTAAGATATTGCCAAATAGTGTCGTAAAACTTTTGCTTGTTTAGTGTTGGAAAGTGTGTCTAGATGATCTGGCTACCCATGCATGACTTTGTTTTTGTCAGATACGACGTAGTTATTGGTATATTGGGTATTTAACTGCGGTTACCAATTTCTGTTTTTTTTCAATATTTGTAAAAATTACTACGTAGAAAGGAATTGCCGTATATTATTCATTTTTTTTTCATGTTTATGTGTTAGAAAGTGTGCCTTGATGGTTGGGCTAACACGTGCATGTCTTTTTTTTTATCTGAGATGTCGTACATTAGAATGTCGGGCATTTTACCGCGAGTGTCCCTTTTTAATTTTTTTTAATTTTTTTGCCAAGTCATTTTTCCGTAAGATATTGCAAAATAGTGTCGTAAAACTTTTGCTTTTTTAATGTTGGAAAGTGTGTCTAGATGATCTGGCTACCCATGCGTGATTTTGTTTTTGTCAGATACGACGTAGTTATTGGTATATTGGGTATTTAACTGCGGTTGCCAATTTCTGTTTTTTTTTCAATATTTGTAAAAATTTACTACGTAGTAAGGAATTGCCGTATATTATTGATTTTTTTTTTCATGTTTATGTGTTAGAAAGTGTGCCTTGATGGTTGGGCTAACACGTGCATGTCTTTTTTTTTTATCTGAGATGCCGTATATTAGAATGTTGGGCATTTTTCCGCGAGTGCCCCTTTTTATTTGTTTTGCATTTTTTTGCTTAGTCATGTTACCGTAAGGAATTGGCAAGTAGTGTCGCAAAACTTATATTTTTATAGTGTTGGAAAGTGTTTCTAGATGATCTGGCTACCCATGCCTATTTTTTTTTTAGCCAGATATGGCGTATATATAAGTATGTGTTCGATTTTCCTGTGATTGCCATTTTTTCGTTTTTTCCCATTTCTTTCAAAATTACTACGTACTAAGGAACTATCACAGAGTAATATTTCATTTATATGTTTATTTGTCGGAAAATATGCCTTGATGGTTTGCCTAGCACGTGGCTGAAATTTTTTTTTTCTGAAATGCCGTATATTAGAATGGCCATTTTTCCACGATTGCCCCTTTTTATTTGTTTTGCATTTTTTTGCTTAGTCATGTTACCGTAAGGAATTGGCAAGTAGTGTCGCAAAACTTATATTTTTATAGTGTTGGAAAGTGTTTCTAGATGATCTGGCTACCCATGCCTATCTTTTTTTTAGCCAGATATGGCGTATATATAGGTATGTGTTCGATTTTCCGGTGATTGCCATTTTTTCGTTTTTTCCCAATTCTTTCAAAATTACTACGTACTAAGGAACTATCACAGAGTAATGATTCCTCTAGATGTTTATTTGTCGGAAAATTTTGTTTACTTTTTTTTTGATTGAATATCATCAAATTTTTTTAGCTAAAATATTGTTTTACATTTTTTTTTTCGATTTTATTTCCCTTCAAAAAAAATATTTTGGGTCAGAATTTTAATTTTATAGTCGTAAAATAATCGACAATTATCCAGCAACCCACCATACAATTTTTATGCATATCCAATAATAATTAGATTAGTAAATAACACCTTGAAATTGACATACCCTTCCTACATTTCAAGTGGCAGATTAGGGAGTCTGAGTCAGTGTGGTTGGCGGCCATTTTGTGGACATATCCGAAGCGTAAGCTGCCCTATCTATATATATTCTTGTTCCCTATAGAATTTGTGATATTTTGGTATATTTTTACCTGCATAAATATCATATTATATATTAAATATATGTATTTTTTTACGAAATTTCCAAGTACTCAAAAAATTACCTTTAGATATGGCCCCTGATATAAATGTAATTTACAAAATAATGAAGATTTTTTTACATATTTCTATTTTAGGATAACATATGTTTATTCCCTAAAAAAATTAGCCACTTCCTATTTCATTTGGGTACCCAAAAAAATTCATGAAATTTGGACAATTTTTTTGGGCCAAAAAAAGTTACCTTTTTTTTCTCATTTCAGATCTTCACCTCCATGGGTCTGACTTCATCCAAAATACATCAAGATGTGTCCTAAACATTCAAGAATCAATTCCTAAAAGGATTTGTGTATATATGTATAAACTTTTTTTTTATGAATTTTTATGTCAGGTCTTTTTTTTTTCTACTTAATTTTTTAAAATATTTATAATAAATAGTTTTTCTGCAGATGAGTAGTATTTATCTTTACAGTTGTTTTAAGCATTCATTGAAGTTTTTTTTGGCAAAAGAAAAAAGGAGGTTACTGCAAAAACTGATTTTTCAAGAATTTTTTTTGGCGTCGGGGTCGTTCGCGTCCGAGTATACCCTTAAAGGGGTGTCCGAGGACCGTACCTATCCAGGGTTAAAGTTTCTTAGTCCACAAAGTATTAAAGACAATATTGACGCTCTATGTAATCATTTCGATAACTAATAGTCCCTTCTAAGTTTAAAATATGCACAATAACCCACGAATATATCAGAACCGGTCATCCAAAATATCTAAAAGAATTGCTACATATTGTGCAGGCAACAAATCCTCCTGACACGAGAATAGTTACAGATGGTTTCAAACTTTTAGAACCTAGATGTCTACTGTAGGCTCTGGAGCCTTTACATATGCAGCCCCGAGACTATACAATAGGCTCCCACGAGACATCCGAATAATTTGAATTTTTAGATGAATAAGTGAATTTGTCTTAAACTAAACTGACAACGAGCGTGGCCCGTCTTCGTAACGAAGAGCAAATATAGTAAACAGAAAACCCTTTTCGATTGACTGGTAGAAAAACGCTTACGAAAAGGGTTTAGTCATTAAATATCAAAATAAGTCATGTCAATAAAGGTTTTCCCAAGAATATTTTCTCACAAGTAAACAAATTATGTAAGAAATTCGGACCAGAAACGCAACCCTTAAAGTAAATTAAGTAAAGTTGAAGGGACAACGAAATTAAACAACTCTGAACTAAGCAGTACTTCTGCCGAGACCCACCCATGAAACTTTCGAGTTTACGAATAGGATAATTGTTAAATAACTGAAATAAAAAAAAAATGTTGCTTATATTCAAATATGCAGAGAGAGAGAGAGAGAGAGAGAGAGAGAGAGAGAGAGAGAGAGAGAGAGAGAGAGAGAGAGAGAGAGAGCCTTATTTTGCCTTATTCTTTGTTTGGGTTCCCCCAGGTCCCTCAGTGTGAGGCACCTCTTATATCCACCAGAGAGTTGCTAATGCATCTTCCGGTGTATTTTGCATCTTCTAGTCTTGGATGGTCTGGGGGAGAGAGAGAGAGAGAGAGAGAGAGAGAGAGAGAGAGAGAGAGAGAGAAATGTTGGGCGTGGCTGATAATGCGAGCAGTCTGAACTAGGTTGTAGACACCTAGGAAATAATTTGAATTTATTCATTTTAACAAAAAATGCAAAGCTGCCCAATGACTGAATTTCCTAGGGATACCGTTTAGTGAATCTATGGAAAACAGGGTTTCCCTGTGTGGTAGGAACAGGAAAACAGCACTTGAAGTTAAGTAAATGAGTGATTTCTGTGTACTGTGTGTGCAAGATACACTGTTGCAAAGGACTAATTTTGTCTAAGTAAATTAATGAAATATCTGTTATATATATATATATATATATATATATATATATATATATATATATATATATATATATTGTGTATGCTAAAGAATCCACGAGAAGGGTTACAGATGGCTTCAAACTGTTGGAACCTAGATTTATGTCCACTTTGGGCTCCAGAGCCTTTAAATATGCGGCCCCGAGCCTATATGATAAGCTCCCACGAAACATTCGAGTGATTGGAAACATTAAGGCTTCCAAGAGGAAACTGAAGTCTTTTGACAATGACAATTTAACAGTAAATGAACAATATGTGACTTGAAAAGATAAACACTCTGAACGAACCAGAAACAAATGTTAACACAAGACATACGAGTGACAAACATAGGCTATCTGAACCAAGAACAAATAGTAAATTTGGTGAAAGGGCTTTTAGCTACTGTGCGCCTAGACATTATAATAAACTGCCAACTGAAATGAAGGACCTAAAGGGAGTAATTGAATCTAAGAAGAAACTAAAGACATTACTTTTCACAAGATCATATGATTTGGAAGATGCTACAATCAAAGAATTGTATAAGTTATAATGAAAATGTTTCGTTAGATGATTAATATGGACCCGCCCGAGAAGTAGTTCAATCGGTCAACGTTGGTTGGCAGGAATTTAAACTTTAGGTAACTTTGTAGCAACTAGTACTTAGAAATACAAGCATCAAGTTTCGAGAATTCTACTGCAATTAGATTTTAGTGAGTTGGATTGGAATAACAATTAATACGAACATGTTTTATGAAAAAATCCAGAAAACAGCTAAAATTTCCCGCTAGATTGAAGGAAAAAGATAAAATCTTGCGGGAAAATTGCCAAAATGGCCACAATGATTGAACCATTTTTTTAGTTACTATTACAATGAACTGCAGACTTTAAATCTGAAAATAATATCTTTATGTCATATAAAGCTAATAAGACAATAAATATTTAAATTATTAATAATATTATTCTGTCAAATTGTTTTTAAATAAATACCAATTTTTTTATAACTGGAAATTTTTTTATTTGAATTATCGTCAGGTATCACGGTATCACGGGGGTTCTAACACCCGGAACGACCAGACGAAGATATTGTGTATAATCAGGCTACTAATAAAAGCATTTATCCATAAATAGCCTTCAGTTATGACAAAACAAATCCATGCGAAATGCTATTGAAGTTAATAATAGCACACCGCTAGCGATCAAAAAGTCGTCTAGGGCTGCAGCGAATTCTAGGCAAAAAATAAAACTAAAGTAGGCCTAACTTTATAGGCTTTCTAAAAATCCTCAACTATTCTGACAAGCACAGTAGACTAAATCACTGTTTTGTGAGGTCATATACTCAAATTACTTTCTTGTGATGTTAGAAACTTGAAACTAATTCTGCTCCTGGAGATTATGGCCTTACTTATCAAGTGCTTTGTCTCCTCCAGAAGGTTCCTGGAAATCCTCTTCTACAATTGTATAATCTTTGCTACCAACTTGGATATGTACCTGCTGCCTGGATCATTAGCACAATCATTCCTACCCCAAAGCCTGAAACTGATAAATACCGGCCTATCTCCCTCACCTCATGTTTTAGTAAAGTGTTTGAGCGTATATTACTAACCAGGCTAATGTACCGGTTACAAGAAAAACTTTCTCCCCATTTGTATGGCTTTCTTCCACAGAGGAGTACTCATCACTGTTTAGCTGAACTCTACTCTCGATTGTCCTCCAACAGTGTAGTTGCCTTCCTTGACCTCAAAAGTGCTTTTGATATAGCCAACAGGGATATAATTCTGGGTCAGCTTGTCGAATTTGGTGTCAGAGGAAACCTTCTGAAGTGGATAAACGGTTATCTCAGTAACAGAAAATTGCGTGTTTTCTTTAAGGGTGCATGTAGCTCCTATGAAAATTTTGAGCTTGGCACACCTCAGAGCGGTGTATTGAGCCCATTTCTTTTTTATATATTTATGCCCAGTGTACTGTCTCTCCTCCCTGCTATCCTTGGAACCACTGTAACCTGCTATGCTGGTGATGTCTGCATCCATTCCACTACCCCTCGAGACCTTCAGCGTGTCCTTCAAGACTTCTACAGGTCCTGTACCTCCTGTGGCCTCCTACTCACCCTAGAAAAAAGCAGAATCTTCTCTGTGCGGAATCTCTGAGACCTGCTAGTGTTCACTATGGGTGGGAATATTATACCTCACTGCACATAGTATACATATCTAGGTGCACCAGTCAGGATTACCCTTGCTATACCTGCACGACAACGAATCCACCCCATGCTGAAAAACCTTTTCGATCGACTGGAGCCTCGCTTCACTCCCATCGAGTGGCTTGCGACCAGGGCCACAGGTATATCTATCCCCGTGGCTAAAACCCTCTATATCCTCTTCCTGAGGTCAGTTGTTGACTATTTATCTCCTGCTTTAATTCAATTACCCAGATAGGCATTACAACCTCTAGAACTGTTCCAAAATAGAGTAAAGAGGTTTATCTTAGGATGCCCTCCTTCCACTCGGATAGTCAACATGCAGACCGAACTCATGTTACCTCCATTAATAGAGAGAATTTATGCCAATGTAACTTTGTTTTCTGTTAAATGTCTACTCTCTCCACAATTTATTCCAAACTTCTCTGCTGTCCTCAGAGCATCACTTGACGAAGATGCACCAAGACCTCAACTCTGGCCAGGGTGCCATAACCTAGTTAGGGCAGTATGTGAAAATCTTCGACACCTTGATATCGGTGTACCTGAGCAAGCAGTCATCCAAGATTTGCCACCATGGCGGGTTCCTATTCCTGCTGTCACTTTCACACCAACCTCTAAAGATGCCCATACCAGTCTACAGAAACAGCTGGTTTTGGAAACAATATCCAAAGTGTCAATTTCAGTTCCTGCAGGACACCACATCTACGTTGACGGCTCAGTACAGGCAGATGAAAGTGCAGCATGTGCTATGTTCTCCCCAACTTTAGAACCTCCTGAGGGTGGGTGGCATGGTCGCAGGTTGCCAAACTCATCCAGTTCCATTTATTGCGAACTTCAAGGTATATGGGATGCAGTAACTCTACTTGTTAGAAGAAATGTGAATGGATTGGTGATCTGTGACTCCAAATCTGCACTCCAGGCACTGACATCTTCTAGGCCCAGCTGTGGCCGAGTTGTGCGAGACATACTGTGTCAACTCGCTGCTGCTTACAATGCCTCGCTTGTCGTCTCCTTCATGTGGATGCCCTCCCATATTGGGCTTGCTGGGAATGACATGGTGGACAGTCTTGCTAAAGCTGCCTGCACACTGGACCTTGATGACAGAAATGATGAGCCCTCACTTCTCTGCCTTAAACATAGAATATATTCAGCAGCTTTTGCCTGTATAGTACAGTGTAAGGATGCAGAGAGGGGCACTAGTGTTTCCATACATCATCATGATAACTTTCTGCATAGCCGTCACAAGTACCGGAGTCGTGGACTCATAATGCGTAGGCATAATGTCGTAAGTGCCAGGATAAGGCTGGGATATCGTCCTGTCCTGTGTGGCAGGTTGGACAGACACTAGATATACCACATTACACCTCATGTAAACTGTGTAACCTTGCTAATGCCAATAACCTTAAACACTATTGCCTTCATTGCCCTACTGTCAGGAATCTGTTACCTCAAGGACAAAAATTTACTTCAAACCTGTTAATAGTTACTCAAAGATGACCACCTAGACGTAATTTTCACTCGTCATTCCCACTCTGGTGGCTGCTAAACTGTCTGTTGCTGTTGTTGTGATAATGGAATACGATCTCATATTTGTTATTCTTGTAACTGATATACTAATGATTCAATGCTTTAATTTTTATTTTTATGTTGATTTCTGATGTACTGTATGTAATTGCCAATATGTAACTTTGTTTGACGTCTTTGGGCGTACAAATATTTATTAGATAATACCTTAATAATGAGGGAGTTATTTGATCCTAAAATTGAGTTTAACGATGGCAGACCACCATGCAGTTGCTTTGGAAAGTATAAACATAATGAAAAAAATATTATGATTTACTGTGTTTTTATTTACAAATACGATACAATTAAGTAAAACCCCAATTTAATTGAAATTCTTTTTTATTTAAAACATAGATTTTCATTATAGTAAATGGATATGCAGTATAAAGCAAGAGATTAAACGAGCTGGCTGAAAAACGAATTAATTGTGTAAACAAAAAACAAAATGAATGATGATTTACGGGCTGCTTAAGGCAAGAGTCTGTGTTTTACACAAATGGTAAGACAATCTCTCACACATTGTAGAACGTTCACTAGGGATTTGAGATCTTCGATCCTTATAAATCCTTAATTGTAAATGTGGTTTTTATATCATTTTAGAATGATATATTGTCAATTGATTCTCATCATTTATATATTTCCTGTCCTTTCCTCGCCGAGATATTTTTCCCTATTGGAGCCCTTGGGCTTATAGCGCATCTTGCCTTTCTAATTAGGGTTGTAGATTGGTCAATAATAATAATATTACGGTTATCTCTGCCGCGTGTAGGTGAAATTACGAAGTGTAATCTCACGTAAAAAGAGAGCTGACTTCCTGACTGTAAATAATATACATATGATAACCAGATGGAAAAACTATACTGTTGGTGCAAGTGGCGTGAAATTGAATTATAATTACAAATTCTATATCTTTGATTTTACAAGCAGCGATGTCTATAGTTTCTCTTCCACTTAACCCAGTGATTCAATAGACTTTTGGTTTCGGAGTCCACAAAGACAACTGAGTCAGCCTAGGTGTACAGGAATGAATGAAAGCAAATTTACTACATTTCTCTCACAAGCAATACTATTAGGAAGAGTAATCAATACTTAACATGCAGTGATGTATATTTCTTTCAAATTAATTTCAGATTCAAAGGCTGCAGTTCATTGTAAAAAAAAGAAAAAAAAAAGCTTATGAAGGATTTTTTTTATTTATAATTAAAATAAACTGCAGACTTTAAATCTGAAAGTAATATTTTTATGTTATATAAAGGTTATAAGTACTTAAATTATCAATTTTATTATTTTGTTGAATTGTTTTTAAATAAAAATTTAATTTTTTTTATAACTGAAAATGTTTTTATTTGAATTACTAAGTCGTTTAGTACGAGACACCACTCCGCGACTTGGAACACTGCTGGCACCGAACTATGTACAATTTTTTTATTTTTGGCTAACCGAGGCAATGGTGCCGGTATACATGGATTGCGAATGATGTACATAAGCACAGTTCGTTCGGTTATTGATTATGCAGCCCCAGTGCTAAACTGCTATCCGGAGAGAGAATTAGAGAAGTTAGAAATAATACAAAATCAAGCAATGCGCCTAATACTAGGTTGTACCATGAGCACGCGCACAGAGATCATGAGAATGGAGTTGAACCTTCCAAGTATCTCTGAAAGAGGTCAAGAAATAGTCTGTGCAGCGGTTGTCCGAAGTACTAAGAGGGGTGGAGAGTTTTTAAAAGTGGCTATTGATATGATGTCTGGTAACCGTAGAATCTCGAATAAACCTAATGTTCATTTGAGAAAACTATATAGAATATTGTTAAAATATGACGTTGTTAAAGATTGTGTTCAATTGGAAAGAGTAATGTGTCCAAAACCATGGTTATTTTGTAAGTTAAATATATGTATAAGCAAGTTGAACTATAAAAAGAGCGAATGTAATAAATATGTGTTAAGACAATACTTTCTTAGTAAATTTAACATGTTACCCAAGTGTAATACCATTCATATAATTATATTGTGATGGCTCTGTGAATGGTAATAAAGCTGGTTGTGGTGTGGTGGTTCGTGAATATTATGAAAATGATGTTAGTGTGGATGAAATAATGTCTAATATTGAAGATGAAACATCATCTACGGTAGCAGAGTTACATGCTATACACAAGGGTCTCAAAATGGTAGTTAATAAAACAAAGGATGTATTTGTATTCGTTGATTCCCAGAGTGCTTTGTTAGCCTTAAATAGCAAAACACCCACTAATATTGAGGTGGATGTTCTTTGTAAAGGGTTGGTTTGTCGGCTTCAGGAGAAAGGAATAACTGTAAAGTTCTAGCAACGACCCTCATCCTCATTCCCATCCCAAACCTTGGCTCAAGAAATTGAGTCTCTCACCTTGCAAGACCTCATACCTATCGCCTTCCAAATCCTTACCAGAGTCCTTTCCTTATCCTCGACCTCCACCTTCCTGCAACTCCTGCAACAATTCCAGTTTCCAGCCACAGAGCACGGATAAACCTCTTTGCTTAAACATAGACTACTTTTCTCTCCTACTGATAATCCTTCTCTCCTCTCCCAGTATCTCCTACTTACTGGGACTTGCTGCTACCAATACTTTTTCTCTAACTAAAACTTTTCATTTTGTGGACCTAAAAAGGAGTCTCCTTTTAGGGTTACTTTCTACCCCTTTCCATGTCTTGTCTAATCCCTCATCCTGCATCCTTTTTCCTGTTCCAGACCCTTTCAAATCCAGCCTCTCCTTTTAATACACCAATTTTTGGCTCCTCTGGAGTTGTCCTCTTTCCAGATTGCTATCCTTCTACGGGCTGTCCAGGACAAGAGCCCGTGTCATGCTACAGGCATGGCAATCTTCACCCACTAACCTATCTTACAGGTTCAGTTTTCAACTTGGTCCTCGTGATTGGTCAAGTCGCCCGGTTCTAGCTGTTATCTTCATTGGGTTACTTTGATAAACGAACATCTGAAAACTTTGGTCCTCATGATTGGTCAAGTCGCCCGGTTCTAGTGTTATCTTCATTGGGTTACTTTGATAAACGAACATCTGATAACTTGTAGATTGAATTCTCAAAATTCAAACCTCCTTTTATTTGAATGTTTCTGTGTTATTAATATACAGCAAAACACTTTTTTCTTTTGCTTTGAAGGTGAAAATTTATATTATGATTTCCCCATAATACATTCCTGTTCCCATCCATCGCTTTCATTAAATTTCTCTTGATTAAAGTAAATTCCTGCTCAGGATTTCATTGGGATCCCTAAAATAGTTCTTGAGAGTATGACTCTAGTAAGGATATTAATTAGTCACTTTTTGGAGTTTTATATCAGATAATGAAGGTTTTTTTCTATCCTTAAGGTTTTTGAAAGTAGCCAAAATTATTGCCCTTCAGTAGTTATATAGCGCTCCTATCCCCCTCGATTAATTCTCTTTTTAGGGAGAAATTCCTGGAATAATAATTAGTCTACTCAGATTCAATCTAAATATAAATTCTCTTAAGTAAAATTATCTTATTGTAGGCTTTTGTGGTTTTCTTTATTTCCTGAATGACAGGACGTGAAGGTGAGGCAACTAGCTTAAGGGAATATATTGTAAAAGTGTATAAATTAATGAATTATTGAATAAAAGATACAGGAAAACCCTGGATATATGATGAAATGTGGAAAGGAATGGAGCTAAACAGAAAGAAAAGAGATAAGAAATTATAACTTTATTTTTGTAACCTATTAGATATTTCCTGAAGAAAAGTCACTTTATCTTCAAAATATAAGTTAATGAATAGATTACTAATTTGTTTTTTTAATAAATAATTTACGTGAACTTTTTATTAAAAAATTAATGAGATTAGAGAATGTTTGCATAAAAAACTTTAATATTTTTTAAAAAAGTCATCAGTTCTCGACATGACGTCTGTAACTATAACAATAGCGTATGTTATTCCTTTTTCGTTCTTATTACAGATGCTATTCTCTTACGGGCTGTCCTACGACAAGACCCCGTGTCTGATGTCATGCTATAGACATGGCAATTGATGCTTTGATTAGGTGTTAGACGATCAGAGTATCATCTTACCCTGTTAGGATAAAAGCCGGACGTCGCCAATCAGCAGTCACAGATAAGAATTTACCCGGCTGTAATGTAACATAAGGAGAAAGGGCCTACCACTCCCTTTACCCTGCATTTAGTTGCCAATAGGTTTAGTATGATCCACTAACCAATTAAAATGTTGCCAACTTTAGCCAGACACAGTATACTACATGTAAGAAATGAAGCCTATTTCGCTTGAAATATACTGAAATTTTATCAATCAATTTGTTTTTATTCGTTTTATAATAGCCTGTGCATTTACCGGTGATACAAACCGTTTGTATCACCGGTAAATGCGCCATAATACACCACTTTTTTGACACTGGTAATTTTCACTGATACTTTGTTATTTTATGAATAAATGTTCGAAAAATATTGATTTATTTTCATTTTAATGAGAATAAACTCAATCGGACGTCAACATTACACTATATACTAAGTGATATTCTCAATAACATGAAAATAAACCAATATTTTTTCGGAGATTTATTCAGAAAATAACAGAAAGTATCAGTGAACATTACCAGTCACAAAAACAGAGGTGTATTTTCGCGTCTTCCCCGGTGATACAAGAGGTTTTTTATTCTCCCGGACATCATCCGACGTCCGGATTTTACACTGTGCCGTATCGTCACAGAATGAGGAAGAATTAATGCAAATGGGAGCAGATTTTACTCTGTACTCTTCAAAGATAAAAGATCTCCTGGATCAAATGATGAACTACTGAAATGATTAACCCATTGAGAAGACCCAATTACTTTAATATATTGAAATACATGAGAAAAAAACAGTTATGCAATATATTTTGTAATTTTTATTAAATATGATTTTAAATGCATAAAATAGTTAGAATTTATTATATATTTTTCATTCAATTTGAATATACCTATATAATACTGCTGTTTTTACTTAAAAGGTTGATGTGCAATCAGGGAAAATCTTTGCCCCCCCAAAAATGTGGAATTATGAATGGCCGAGTCAACATATTCACTTTTGTTGTAATGAAGACAAGATTAAATATGCTCAACTTAAAAGCGAATTTCAGGGGAAAATATGAAGATAATTTGTGTGACTTGTGCAAAGATGAAGAAGATACTACCGAACATTTATTTTTATGCCCAAAATTAGGACAACTAATGAATGTAGACATAAGTTTAGGTTCGCTGAAAAGTCCTAGCAGGGATCTGGCTGCACTTATAGGTAGGGCAATGCAAGAGGGCCTGCCCCTCTCTTTTATTCTTCTTCTGTACTTCTCTTTCTCCCTATTTCCTTAATCTTTCCCATACCGAGTACCTGCCTTCGGGCTATAAACTGGATTGTATCCAGGGTTAAGCTTCCTTTCCTCATATTCCCCACATCCCTATTCTTATTATCATTGTTGTTGTGTGACCCTGTCTTGAATAAGGCAAGGCAATCTAAAGCGAACGAACTCACGAAAAAGGGACTGATCTGATGGTAATATATAAAGTAACTGGTGTAGAAAACCTTTAGATTCTGGAGTATACTATTTTGGGAATAATAAATACTACCATTGATGAGTGTAAATATCCATAATCTGAGACAGTGGCCACAGCCACACCCATTCTTAAAAGTGCCCCTGATTATTTTTGTTTTTTCAAGATGTGTGATAGCTCGATAGTGTATATGTTGAACAAGATAGGGCCCAGAACACTACCCTGTGGTACACCTTTCATAAGAATTCTCTCACTGGATCGGTTTCCAGAAACTTCTACACCAAAACCTATTTAGAATCTATCCTTCGTGGCAAAAGGGATAGAATACGGCATTCTCGAACTGTTCATTAGTTATTTGGGCAGTATGAAACATTGCTGGATAACCAGTCAGCATACAGTCAATTATATTCTGCAGAGAAAACTATATGCAGTATTGTAAATATGATTTACTGGCAATGGTGGATGACGAGAGCTGTGGCTGTTTTTCGTTTCCAATCACACAAATATTACTCATTACTGGACCTAGAAGATTAGTTTGTTATATATATTCTTTAGTATATGAAAGCGTATTAGTTTGACGTTTGTTTTTCCAGTCCCATATACAGCAAGGGAACCCTACTCTCTACAGGACCTCCGCTGTCATTTTATCTTGTTCGTTCAGAGTATTCAACATTGCATATCACGTATTACTCATTTACTGTTAAATCGTCACTCAAAAGGACTCACAGAATAAGAGTCTTCAGTTTCCTCTTGAAAGCCTTAATGTCTTCAATCATTCGGATGTCTCGTGGGAGCTTACGTTATGCATTCATTTTCCAATCCTCAAAATATCGAAAAAAAACTCCAGTTTCCTATTGAAATCCTTAATATCTCCATTCATTTTGGTATCTAGTGGGTAATTGGCAGCATCTAGATTAATACAATAGATTTCCAAATAATCAACATATGAAAAATAATAGAATAGTAAATATCTCAAAGAAAATAAAACTGAAATAAATTCAAAATCTAAATGTTCACATATTGGCAAAACTATGAGAGGCTATTTACAGTGGAATGGTGTTGCCAAAGTGCGGAAATTTCGAATGCGGAAGCGGATTCCTCATCGGCAAAGTTTACACCAATTTCCTCATGGGCTATTTTTGTAAATTTCTGATTAATATTATTGTTTAGTTTATTGTTTTATAGATTGATTTGTATGTAAGTAAATATATACTCACATGATAAATCTAAATTTGCATAAATATGTATATACTGGAGATGTACACTCAAAATAGTTGGCTGTTTTACTACACACGATTGCATACATTTTTGGCAATGTTGCCAATTATGGGGATATATCCCTAGATTTGGGGATTTTGGATGTCTGATGGGGATAGTTTAAGTAAACCAATATATTATTGCATTTAGTCTGCACTTATATGGAGTATAGTCGAGTAATTTTTATATTAGTAAAGCCTACAAGATAAAATATATTTGTGGAAATGGAGATTTTTGGGTGGTTTGGGGGAATTTTTAGACCAATCCATCTGGCAACACTAAATGCTAAACTTAATGATTGAAACGAGTCTAATAATATAGATTAAAACGTGGGTTTTAGTAGTTAAAGATGAAATGTAGTACCCATATAAAAAGTTCATAGTCACACCTTCGATTCAAGTTGCTTAGTCTACGAAGTATTAAGGACAGTATTGACGCTTTTTGCAATCTTGTTGATCACTAACAACCAGTTTTGTCTCATCAAAATGACATTGCCTTCGGAAATTTCCACATGGAACTATTCATCATTAATCAATTCAAAAGTTAACACACTCTAAACAAAATTAGCTTATTGCCTTTACATTAAACTAAATAAGGCTTTATATTTTCAGATTAAAAACTCAATAAATAAAAACACTGACAACGAGTAAGGCCATGTTCTTAACGAAGAGCTAATATGTTGAAAACCACCTTTGCCTGACTAGTCGAAAAACAGACAAGGAACACCCCGCCCAAGTTACAGTA
The DNA here is from genome assembly GCF_036898095.1 of Palaemon carinicauda. Taxonomy (NCBI): domain Eukaryota; kingdom Metazoa; phylum Arthropoda; class Malacostraca; order Decapoda; family Palaemonidae; genus Palaemon; species Palaemon carinicauda. The sequence goes on from NW_027170654.1 coordinate 42,193, forward strand.
AGAGTTTAGTCATTAACTAACGCTTTGATTACGTCTGCACACTAGTGAATGATAGAACAAAATATCAATGAAGGTTTAATACAAAAGACGTATTAATAAATGATTTCCCAAAAAATATTTTCTCAAGAAATTCGTCCTAACTTCATATGATTCTGCCAGAACCAACACGTGAAAACTGATAGTAAAAATCTACATGGAAATAAATCTAGGATAAATATATGAAATATTACCTGTTTCAAAACAAAAGCATTTGGTAATAAACACTACATGTGTTGTGCGATATAAGAAAAACCTTAGAATGTGTGACAGGACCAGAAAAAAACAGCCCTCTACGTAAAGTTCATGTATGGACCCTACTGCATGAGAAGCCATTTACTGTCGCTGGATAAATACATTCTCACCTCACACAAATAAAAACATTACTCATACACAAGATACATTAATATTATCATTTAGTAAGAGTCACGATTATTGCCAGATGAGCAACTCGTGCAAGAGTGTCTATGTAGCCTAGAAACGCAAGTATGATTTAACAAATTCGTACTTATGAATTCGGCTCCTAAGTTTTTACTTTAAATAAAGATTGCTCTATGATGTCACATCCCACAATACAGAATTGTGGAAACAATTGTCAACACTTTGGAGTCGTTCTTTACTACAATTCCAAATGAGAACAATCAATCAACAACGTTATGTCAAGTTAGATTAAAATCATGATCTATATGGCATCTCCGCCTATTTTAACAAGGTTGGAAAGTAGAACTGGTCCCTTATAACCACCATTAAAGTCAAAATCTTTTTATTGATTATTATTGCAGTTATAGTCACTCCTATTCAAGTTGCTTAGTCAACAAATTATGTCTTTTAGGGTTGAAGATTTATGCAATCATGCGGATCAGTAATGAAAAGGTTTTAATATCAAAATGATAATGTTGCCTGTAATTTCCCCATGAAGATAATCACTTAGTAACAAAATTAATTCAACTTTTTACCTTGATACTGAACAAAGCCCGTTGGTATTAATTACTAAATAAGGCTTCCAATTTTTAGATTAAAAACTGATATTTTTGAGAATTCACAGTTCACTTTAAACGAGTAGGCCCGTCCTCTTAAAGGAAGAACAAATATGCAGAAAACCAGTTCTGTCTGGTTGGTCGAAAAAAAAAAAAAAACAGGCAAGGAACACCATCCCCTTTACAGTAAGAGCTTATTAGTCATTACTAATGGGGTAATTATACGTCTGCTATTGGAATATGAGAAAAAACAGAGTTGCATACTAAATAAATAGTCTATAAAGGTTTTCTCAAGATTATCTTCTATAAATCTAAATAAAAATCCGTGTTCCTACTCGGGCTTTTATCACGGTAACTTCCTACTTTGATTTAAACTTATTTTCAATATATTACTGGTATATAGTCCATTTAGATAAAAAATAAGCCTCTTATTCTACCAAACACTTCTGTGTAAGGGCATGTGCTGAGATGACTTAATCTAAATTTACAAATAATTTGTATCTTGGGATACACTTCCGAATATTTAGTATTTCAATGGATTTGAGAGAGAGAGAGAGAGAGAGAGAGAGAGAGAGAGAGAGAGAGAGAGAGAGAGAGAGAGAGAGAGAGAGAGAGAGAGAGAAAGAGAGAGAGAGAGAGAGAGAGAGAGAGAGAGAGAGAGAGAGAGAGAGAGAGACACTAATTAGTGTGCGTGGCTGGACAAGGACTTTTAAACTAATGAAGCGAGACAATGGATGTTCCCTAAAGCAAGAGAATTGTATTATTGGTGATTACAGTGTGCCCATTTGGAACTCAAACTACACAGCTACAATTATACACCATCCTATTGTTAATCGAAAAGTTAAAAGTCACATCTAGAAAAAAAACTCATCTAATAACTTTTCACATTTTCACTGACTATTGGATCACCACCACACGCTAAAAAGAGCATTTCGAGAAATGTCTTTTCATGAAAAATTCTTCGCCATTAAAAGACCCTTACAGAAATTCGATGGTTTGCTATCAACCATGGAAACCTACAATACATAATATATTAGAATCAAAAGTATTGTAAGTAATAAAACAACATCGAGAACATAATAAAAAGAAATAAACCTTGTAAAATGTGTCTCTCCTTACCCCTTAAATCCTTCATTCTTCACAGAATCACAAGTTCAAAGACAAGACACACACTTCCTTCTTCCTCTCTGTGTCAGACAGAAATGAATCTTCTTCTATAGTCTACACTGTTAGGGATATTCCTAGAAGGTCTCTAAAAGTTCCCCAGACCAGAAGTAGTTTCTCCAGGCATTTTTCAACGCAATTAAATCTGTTGCTTATAAAATGGTGTATGGTGTATACACTATCTTCTATTATTATAATACATTCTGTATTTATTTAATTATGGTGTTTGTGAAACCACAAACAGTAAAATTTGGTTATTTAATCTTGAACTAATGTTCTGATTACAGTTGTGCTCTGGAAGATATATTAATCAAATTATAATTGTAATGAATTTCATACCACAGGAAAACAATAAAACGTAATTAAGTTATTATAAATCTTATTGAAGACAGAATTATTCATGAGTATTTACAGTAGAGTGTTTTTTCAGTTACCAGATGTATGGGAATTTGCACATTTGATATGTCCCCAAAACCTCTAGAAATTCACAGATTTGGGGACAACTTCTCAACAAGTTGTCCCCCTGGTTAAAGAATTGCTTTATTCAATCGGAGACCTCCACCATAGCCTGCTTTCTATAGCTTTTTCATCGGCTAAAATTATAGTATTTTGCTTAGGATATATTTAAAAATTCTTCCAATAGATTAATTCAATTATAATAGGAGTTCATAAGATATTAGTATGAATATAATTTAATATTTAATAGATATACAGTATACGAGTGAAATATACAATCAAGTTACCCCTGAATCAGCGGGCTTAAAGAAAAGAAAACGGTGCGACTTTTTATTTAGAGAAAACTTTATTTAAGGGTAACTATGATATATTTAACCAGCAAGAAATTTTTTTTTTTCTTGTTATAAAGTTCTCTTAGCAAATTTATGAGTTAATGTCCTTAGGAATATTATCTTCCATAACTTATATAGTTGTATGGTACAAAATTAGTAAGATTTACTTGAGAATAGTTAAACTATCACCACAAACTAGGATTTATAGAGGGTGTATGTATAATAGCGGCCACCTGTATGTAGGATGATGGCTAAGAATACAGCAGTATAAGGGGGATCACAGGGGAGGGGGGTAACCCCTATTAGGCAAGTAAGGACATGGCATGTAGGTTAGGTTAGGGGGTAGGAAGTTTAGGTTAGCTAGTACCCATTCTTATACACATGGGAAGAATTGGCCGCTAATGTACAAAGGCTCCATTTATAGTTAGCCTATAGACTTCATGTAAACCAGTATTAGCCTATGTCTGTTTAACTATCTTTACAAACATTTATCTTTTAAATGAAGGGAGATGTTATGTAAATACCCTTCTAATAGTTTTGACGGATTAAAGAAGCAGTTAAACGATGTAACTATATCCTTTGTGATGTATTTGTTGCCAAGTTCACACTGGGTGAATGGAGGAGTTTTGAAATGAAGGAATTAAGTTTGGTTGATGCATTTTATTGAACACCAAATGGAATTGGAAATACACAATGTTTTACATTAAAAGCAGCTGCTTAATTTCATTTTAAAATTAGATTAAAGATCTAAAAATTATGCACACACTTATACAAGTTGAGCATTTTGGTATAGGTCTACTGTATACTTCTGTAAATAGATTGCTATTAGAGTATTATCATTACTGACTAAGCTACAGCCCTAGTTGGAAAAGCAATATACTATAAGCCCAAAAGCTCCAACAAGGAAAATATCCCAGTGAGGAAAGGAAATAAGAAAACAAATAATGTGCCTGAGTGTACCCTCAAACAAGAGAGCTCTACCACAAGCCAGTGGAAGAAGACCATGGTGCAGAGGTTATGTCACTACCCAAGACCAGAGAACAATGGTTTGATTTTAGAATGCTCTTCTCTTAGAAGAGCTGCTTAACACAGATGACGTCATTATAACAAATGCCACTCAAATCTAGATTTACGTATTTCTTTAGTTGTGAATATAGTTGACAAACACAAGAAGAACCTTGAACTGTATTAGAATAGTTGATTTTAATTTTAGACATTTAGCATTGGGCCACATCAGCAGATATAGTAGGCCTACAGTAGCCTAATTGCAGAAGAGTGTACAGAGTTCTCTTGCCTGAGGGTACACTTGGGCAAACTATCATCATATTTCTCTTCCTCTATTTTTTTTTCTTTAGATTTTATAATTTATATATGAAAGATCTATTTTCATGTTGTTAAAATATTCTACATTAATTGTTAGTTACTTCTCTTGTAGTTTATTTATTTTCTTGTTACCTTTCCTCACTGGGCTCCTTTTCCCTGTTGGAGCCCTTCGGCTTTTAGAATCCTGCTCTTCCAACTAGGGTTGTATAGCACAGCAACTAATAATAATACTATTAATAGGTGGACTTAACACAAAGAAGCAGTAAGACAAGGTTGAATATGATAGATTTAATAATTTAAAAAAAGGACATCCAAATACGTAGGGTACGGACATGCATCAGGTAACATGTAAATCGCATTGCCGACTCTCTTAACTTTGGTATTTTCTTGACATTTAAAATTAATTCTAAGAACAAATGACATCCATTGTCATGAAGAGGTGAACTACTGGACATTAAACATCAACCCCGAAAAGACTTAGAATTTCAAACTCCTCCTGTATATCAGTAGGCCTAGACATTTTTAAATACCTGTATGATTAAAAATGTGAATGATTTAGGAAGGTTGACGGCTGTACTTTGCATTGAAAAAGAGAACACCATATGTTGATGAATCCACTTACCGTTATACCTAAGCTTGTGTTCATCATAGCAGATTTTGCAGACACCAGCATTGAGCATGGTTTGATGGCTATTGTTCTTTAAAGGTCGCACATGAATGGAAGAAGCAAGGGACAGTGACAATGCCCTGGAGACTGACCTTATATACATATGATCAGTGTCCAAGCCCCCTCTCCACCCAAGCGAGGATATCGGAGGGTCAGACAATGGCTGCTTATAACAATATGTAGACCTAGAGACTCCCCTCAAATCACCTACCTTAGCTCACAAGGTTGGCGAGGTTGTATACACTATAAGAAACAATCGAGGTTGCACTGGTCTCAAGCCCCAGTCCAACACATTACGAAGACAGGGTTGTTTCCAATAGGTACCATTGAAGAAAATGCCTAATGACGTGTAAAACTGCTATGCTTTACTTTACGTAGGAAGATGACATAGTTTAAATTAAATAGCCATGCTAACAAATGCAAGCCTTGACTGGCACTACAGAAGGATGGCAATGTGACACCAGAAAATTTTATGGTGCCTTTTTGCAACTTGCTCTAGGCTTCATTTGCACAACAAGAATTGCGTACCTGTAGGTAGTAGGCTGGCCATGGCTCCAGCCACCCACTGAGAAACTACCGTTGGAGAGTTATTGGGCCCTTTGATTGGCCAGATAGTGTTACAATAGATTCCTTTCTGGTTATGGCTCAATTTTCTTTGCCTACACATACACTGAATAGTCTGGCCTATTCTTTGCACACTTTCCTCTCTCCTCATACACCTGACAACACTAAGATAACCAAATAATTCTTCTTCACTGAAGGGGTTAACAACTGTATTGCAGTTGTTCAGTAGCTACTTTCCTTTTGGTGAGGGTAGAAGAGACTCTTTAGCTATGGTAAACAGTTCTTCAGAAGGATACTCTAAAACTAAAATGCTGTATTGTACTCTAGTCTTGGGTAGTGCTATAGCCTCTGTACCATGGTCTTCCACTGTCTTGGGTTAGAGTTCTCTTGCTTAAGGCTACACCCAGGCACACTATTCTATGTTTCCTTATATCCTTTCCTCACTTTGATATTTTCCTTGTTGGAGCCCTTGGACCTACAGCAGCCTGCTTTTACAACTAGAGTTGTAGCTTAGCTATATATATATATATATATATATATATATATATATATATATATATATATATATATATATATATATATATATATATATATATATATATATATATATATTACATCTGACAACTGATCCTTGAGTTTCTCGAGCGTTAAAGATTCAGTTAGCGGCTTGCTAGGCCTGTCCTAACCTATTGCTGAATAAATGCTGTGGAGCACTCTATCCAATTATGAGAGATGCATACGTACCTATAGAAGTAAAGAAAACCATATTTGAAGGATTACTAACACCAATCATGACATATGGTTCAGAGAGATGGACAATGACCATCAAAGGCAGGAGCAGAGTCCAAGCTTCAGAGATGAAAATCCTGAGAACAATAATGCACAAAACAAGAAGAGATAGAATAAGAAATGTAGATTTTAGAAGGATGGTTGGGGTATCTCCTATGTTGAACAAGATTGAGAAGGGACAGCTGAGATGGTTGGGACATTTAATGAGAATGGATGGAAATAGAATTGCAAGGAAGAGATGGGACTGGACGCCTGGTGGGAGGAGATCAAGAGGTAGACCACGTAAACGCTGGAGGGATGGAATTGAAGAGATTTTGACAAAGAACAACATGCCAACAATTGAACAGCTGAGAAGAGAGGGAATTTTTGAAAACAGAATTGAGTGGAGAAGACAACTGATTCCACTGACAGGCTGAAAGCCTACCTGGGAGTGGAAGTGAAGTGAAGTGAAGTGAAGTGATATATATATATATATATATATATATATATATATATATATATATATATATATATATATATATATATAGATAGATAGATAGATAGATAGATAGATAGACAGATAGATAGATAGATAGATAGATAGATATATATATATATATATATATATATATATATATATATATATATATATATATATATATATATATATATATATATATATATATATATATATATATATATATATATATATATATATATGTACAAGTTTCCAATTATTGGCAATCAGTTGTCAGGAAATTTATTACAAGAATTAGACAACAAAGATTGGTAGTCAAAGCAGAATGCAGAGGACCATGATCACTTAGTTTAGGCCTTGCAGAAACATCCCTCCAAAATATACAAAGTATTTTATCAACTCCAGGACCTTTGCATTAAATACATCTATAACCGACTAAACATTTCTCAAAAAAGAAAGGAAAAAAATAGTTAACGCTACTTTAACATTACATAATTTACCAATAAACTAAAGGGACAACTTTACCGCAAAGTTTATCAATTAAGAATAATAACTTTTGTCTTAAGAAACCATAGAAACTTGAGGTAGTTCTATGAACCTTAGTGAAGTGGAACATGAGAATAAGCATCAGATGGGTTAACTGAAAATATCCCATCCCTCCCTTTGATTGCATCTCAGGACACAGGAGTACGAAGATATGAAAAGGGTAATATTATTCGAACAATTTTGGCTCTGAAACCCAGTAACAGTGGAATCATGATACCCTTATATTGAAGACCACTTGGACTGAGGCAACCTACAACTTGCATACTCTTTAAGCTGATGCTAAGACTAAGATAAAGTGTGTCAATGTCTGAAAGGAGATCCTTTCTATAGGTTAAAATTAATGGGGGAATATTTATTTACTAGAGATGAATGGCAACTGATTGTGCCACAGTTTCAATAGGCCACGCTGCTATGTCGGGTCACCCTGGTGTGCATTGAGGCAGCGGCAGTACGGAAGTCAGCCTATGAAGTTACATTAGCGGTGGAAAACAGGGAAGGGTGGGCTATAGCACCTTAGGAATACCAACCAAACTCAGCTAAGTCCCTTGTAAGGCTACCACACAAAATTGGGGAATATGCCATGGTAAATAGAATTGATTTTACTAAACAAATCTTGGCAAATAGGTGTATATCACATATCTATATTACACCATTACTGAAAAATTCCATTCACTGCCCCAACTTGAGGATGTTGAGCTAGAGAAATAGATGATATTTTCTTGTTCACCAAGTTGCCATCTCTAACGTTTCCTTATGTTCACATACATTTGATGTAACAACTAGTCCTTTTATATGTAAACTGGGACAGGGGGAAGATCTCCTTATCCTACGTCTTACATAAAAAGTTCTTCAGTCAGAAAAATGAAAGTGTTTCCGACTTGATCATCTTGTTTCTTGATGTTATAAATGTTCAAGCTGCTATGCTGCCAGTGTACATCAATCGCCATTCCTTCAGTAGATCCTCTGAGAGAACTAGTACCTTTAATAGCATTATTAGTATCTGTGACTTCAATTGACCAAGTTCCCCACAGATGATGATATAATTTCATTTCATCCTGCCAGCATCACAAGACATTTAGCTTGCAACTCAAAGATGTTGATAAGCATCCCATCGACCAAAAGTTTTGTCGACGCCTTAATCTGAGTACAAACTGTTTTCGAATCTTGGATCTTTCCCGGCATATTCTTTATCTTTCCTGGCATACAGTTTTCTGATCTTTCCTGGCCTGTCCAAAACCAGCTTTAAATAAATTTGAAAGGATTCAACCTGAATAGAACAGGAGGGATCTATAAATAGTTCAAGAATTCATCTGCTTTTGGACAAACTTACTATTAATAACTTTGACCAAAAGCACAATTTCAAGGATTATATTTTTGGAAAAATTTACTGTTAAAAATTTTGACCAAAAGCACAAATTCTTTTCAACCCTGCCTGGAAAAGAAACAGGTTCAAGTTAATCCAAAAATAAGATTGAGATTAAATCAAACAATACAACTTGAAATTGACTACAGCCTAAAGCCTTGATACCAGATCAGCACGATAATTTCCTATGTCCTGAAACTATAATTCTAGGGCTCTCAGTGAAGAACCTGGTTACTAGTTACTAGTTACTAGTTACTTGAGAATAGAAACATTTAGAACCATCTCCAACAACCAGAAGCTTTCGGAACAAGAGACAAAATTATATGAGCCCGGAGAAACAACTATAACTCTTTGTATTCCTCCTTTTAACCCTTTTACTCCCAAAAGACGTACTGGTACGTTTCACAAAAGCCATCCCTTTACCTCCATGGACGTACTGGTACATCCTTGCAAAAAAAATGCTATAAAAAATATTTTTTTCATATTTTTGATAATTTTTTGAGAAGATTCAGGCATTTTCCAAGAAAATGAGACCAACCTGACCTCTCTATGACAAAAATTAAGACTGTTAGAGTAATTTAAAAAAATATAAACTAAAATGTGCTGGGAAAAAAAAAACCCTGGGGGTTAAGGGTTGGAAATTTCTAAATAGCCTGGGGGTAAAAGGGTTAATAAGTTATCCAGTTTGTGTACACATGAAGGAAAGGATTTCATAACTGGGTGGAATTTGTGAATGACAACAAACAACTCTCTCTCAACACTAACATCAACTATGCCACTCTCATTACTGAGATATGTTGAAACTAATTCTAGCATTCCATATCAGAACTAATACTTTTGAATAAATTTGTAATGATGATACATACCGAGGCAATGGCAGCATAGTAGATTAAACAGAGTATTACCTACATAAAAGTTATTGCTTTGGGAAATGTAATTTCATCGATCATTGAAGAAATTCTTTTTACAGAAGAGAAAATATGATCACACCAGTTGAACTAGATTGAACAATTACAAAATGAAGCTAATAACAAGAAAAAAACATCAGCGGAATATGTCAGTAAAAGTTTTCTTTAGATCGATGCAGACTGATAGAGAAGACAGTGGGCCAACCAACGCCGTCTAATTGTCTCAATACTATACTAGAGACTTGCAGGTTAAAAGGTATCTGGTATGAGTTCCAGGTTCATCAGAATAGATGCTCACCAGAAAGTCAAGCAGGAAAGCCCTACCCCCCAAACTGAGGTGCCCAACCACAGCAGTGGCCTCTCCAGTAAACAGCTTAAACTCACGGTCCCGGGCGGGGATCCATCTGCCGCCATTCGAATGCTAGGCAAACTCGCTACCACTGTACTAGCCAGGAAGCTATTAAGTCTATTAAAAGGAAAGAAAACAGGGAAATTTTTCAGCTTTTGGGGTAAGCATCAACGTAAGGAAGCAAACAAGATTTTGGAGAAGTATATGTGAACATCAGGTGAAGTTTGGAAAATTAATAAAGAAAAATTCTTATAAGACTGGCAATTAGGAGCAGTGCACGATCATTTACATTAATTTAGGATGGAAATAAATAAAATTCACTTATTCAATTTAAACAAAATTTATATATAGATTTGATACTGTTGATTGAGGCAAAAACATCTGTTCAAGAAGTGTTATTAATTCAGCACAAAGGTAAATTCCCCAGTGAAAGAGACACTCATATTACACAATAACTGAAATTTTACATTTAATAGAAGACTGGCAAGAGAAAATCATTCTTACTAATGAATATTCTTCTATAAAGGTCTCATTACTGTATAATACATTCTACCTCAAGTTGAAAAACATCCATACTTGTTTTAAATACTATAAAAGAGCTGTTTAGTTAAAAGATTCTCCCTCTTCAGGTCATTATACCAATCAAGATGGTCAACAATCGCTTTATTATCAAGATTTTGAGCATAGCTGATCAGTGTACACATAAGCCTAAAATGCAAATAGGATTGATAAATATATATATAAAAAACTCAAAACATTTAATATGGGTAAGCAATAATTATAATAAGTAAAAAGTAAACTTTTTGTTTCTTTTTTAAATGCTTGAAAAATACATTCGACTTTAATTGGGATTTGAAACTCCATATGAAAGGATATCCAAATAATTGAATCTCTCATAAATGAAGTAGTAGCACTATCAATGCATTACTTGCTGTTGTACAGTATCTTTTTGGCCACTAGCTGCCCTTTCATTTTAATCTTCACCTATATATGGGTGATGAATGAACTCCCAGGACCCATTGCTTGAGCCTTATATCCAAAATTCTTGTTGGTCCGTAAACAAAATACAAACCACGCTACTTAATATGGGTATTACTTTCGGCGTAGCTGAAATGACGAGCCATTAGAATTTTAACGAGGGTTTACTAGGGTAGGGAGGGGTAGCTAGCTACCCCTCCCCCCCTCACACCTGTGACTAGCTCACTTTGCTTTTGGTTCGGGTGATGAACAAACGTGTCTGCTCCCACCCTCACTTATTGACAGCCTTGATCTTGTTTTGCTTTTTCTTTTCAGTGTGCTTGGAAGTTGATTTTAGTTTTGAGGCAGATACCAACGTCTGAAATCTGAAAGTATAAACAATATTAGACAAATAATTTAAAAAGAAAACAAACTGAATATCAATCTCGCTTCAAACCAATTTAACATCATTAATGATATACTAACACAATTATTATTATTATTACTTGCTAAGCTACAACCCTAATTGGAAAAGCAGTATGCTATAAGCCCAGAGGCTCCAACAGGGAAAATAGCCAAGTGAGGAAAGGAAACTAGGAAAAATGTTATTTTTATTAGTAAAATAAATTTTTGAATATACTTACCCGATAATCATGTAGCTGTCAACTCCGTTGCCCGACAGAATTCTATGGAGGGATACGCCAGCTATCACAATACTAGAAGGGGGTGTACTTACCAGCGCCACCTGTGGCCAGGTACTATAGTACTTCTTGTTGACACCTCCTCAATTTTTCCTCGGTCCACTGGTTCTCTATGGGGAGGAAGGGAGGGTCAATTAAATCATGATTATCGGGTAAGTATATTCAAAAATTTATTTTACTAATAAAAATAACATTTTTCAATATTAAACTTACCCGATAATCATGTAGCTGATTCACACCCAGGGTGGTGGGTGAAAACCAGTGTACAAGATTAAAGGATAGCTAAGTATCCCGTATTTCATATAACAGTTATCTCAAATAACAATGAAATAATAAGTACCTGGTAAGGAAGTCGAATTGAACCGTTACTCTGCCTCTTTTTTAAGTTCGTCTTCCTTACTGAGCGCAGCGTTCCTCTTGGAGGCTGAATCAACCCAAAGGTGCTAAAGTATATAGGGTTGCAACCCCTACTAAAGGACCTCTACAAAACCTCTAACCCAGGCGCTTCTCAAGAATGAATAGACCACCCGCCAAATCAAAAGGATGCGGAAGGCTTCTTAGCCTACCGTAACAACCATAAAAACAACAATAAAAGCATTCAAGAGAAAGGTTAAAAAAGGTTATGGGATTAAGGGAATGTAGTGGCTGAGCCCTCACCTACTACTGCACTCGCTGCTACGAATGGTCCCAGGGTGTAGCAGTTCTCGTAAAGAGACTGGACATCTTTAAGATAAAATGATGCAAACACTGACTTGCTCCTCCAATAGGTTGCATCCATTATGCTCTGCAGAGAACGGTTTTTATAAAGGCCATCGAAGTAGCTACGGCTCTTACTTCGTGGGTCCTTACCTTCAGCAATGCAAGGTCTTCCTCCTTTAAGTGAGAATGGGCTTCTCTAATCAGAAGCCTTATATAATACGAAACCCCGTTCTTGGACATGGGCCTCGAAGGTTTCTTGATGGCACACCATAAGGCTTCTGACTGTCCTCGAATAGGTTTAGACCTCTTAAGATAATACTTGAGAGCTCTGACAGGGCAAAGAACTCTCTCTAGTTCGTTACCTACTATGTTGGAGAGGCTAGGTATTTCAAACGATCTAGGCCAAGGACGTGAAGGAAGTTCGTTCTTTGCTAGGAATCCGAGCTGAAAAGAACATGTTGCAGATTCGGTCGTGAAACCAATGTTCTTGCTGAAGGCATGAACCTCACTGACTCTCTTAGCTGTTGCAAGGCAGACGAGAAAAAAAGTCTTGAGGGTAAGGTCCTTGAAGGAAGCTGACTGGAGAGGTTCGAACCTAGGTGACATAAGGAACCTTAAGACTACGTCTAGGTTCCAGCCTGGAGTGGATAGACGACGCTCTTTAGACGTCTCAAAAGACTTAAGAATGTCTTGAAGGTCCTTGTTGGAAGAAAGGTCCAAACCTCTGTGGCGGAGAACTGAAGCCAACATACTCCTATACCCTTTAATCGTAGGGGCTGAAAGGGATCTCTCATTCCTAAGATGTAGAAGGAAGTCAGCTATTTGGGTCACAGAGGTATTGGTAGAGGATATTGAATTGGCTCTACACCAGCTCCGGAAGACTTCCCACTTAGATTGGTAGACTCTACGAGTGGAAACCCTTCTTGCTCTGGCAATCGCACTGGCTGCCTCCTTCGAAAAGCCTCTAGCTCTAGCGAATCTTTCGACAGTCTGAAGGCAGTCAGCCGAAGAGCGTGGAGGTTTGGGTGCAACCTGTCTACGTGAGGTTGACGTAGAAGGTCCACTCTTAGAGGTAGAGTCCTGGGGATGTCGACTAGCCATTGAAGTACCTCTGTGAACCATTCTCTTGCAGGCCAAAGGGGAGCAACCAGCGTCAGCCGTGTCCCTTCGTGCGAGATGAATTTCTGCAGAACTTTGTTTATTATCTTGAACGGTGGGAATGCGTAAAGGTCGAGATGGGACCAGTTCAGTAGAAAAGCATCCACATGAACTGCTGCAGGGTCTGGAACAGGGGAACAGTACAGCGGAAGCCTCTTGGTTATGGAGGTGGCAAACAGATCTATGGTAGGTTGACCCCACAAGGTCCAAAGTCTGTTGCACACACTCTTGTGGAGGGTCCATTCCGTGGGAATGACCTGATTCCTTCTGCTTAGGCGATCTGCTGAGACGTTCATATTGCCCTGAATGAACCTCGTGACCAGAGTGAGGTTTAGACCTCTTGACCAAATGAGGAGGTCCCTTGCGATCTCGTATAGGCTCCTCGAATGGGTCCCTCCTTGCTTGGAGATGTAAGCCAAGGCTGTGGTGTTGTCTGAGTTCACCTCCACCACTTTGCCTAGCAGGAGGGACTTGAAGTTCAACAGGGCTAAATGAACTGCTAGTAGCTCCTTGCAGTTGATGTGGAGTAATCCCTGTTCCTCGTTCCACGTTCCCGAGCATTCCCGTCCGTTCAAGGTCGCACCCCAGCCCGAGTCCGATGCATCTGAGAAGAGATGAAGATTGGGGGTCTGAATAGCCAACGATAGGCCCTCCCTGAGAAGGAGATTGTTCTTCCACCACAGGAGAGTGGTCTTCATCTCTTGGGTGATTGGGATAGAGACTGCTTCGAGAGTCGAACCCTTGTCCCAATGAGCTGCAAGATGGAATTGAAGAGGGCGGAGGTGGAGTCTCCCTAGCTCGACGAACAGGGCCAGTGATGAAAGGGTCCCTGTGAGACTCATCCACTGTCTCACCGAGCAACTGCTCCTCTTCAGCATGCTCATGATGCACTCTAGGGCTTGGCTTATCCTGGGGGCCGATGGAAAAGCCCGAAAATCCTGACTCCGAATCTCCATTCCCAGGTACACAATGGATTGGGAGGGAATGAGCTGAGACTTTTCTATGTTGACTAACAGACCCAGTTCTCTGATTAAGTCCAAAGTCCAGTTGAGATTCTCCAGACAGCGACGACTCGTGGAGGCTCTCAACAGCCAGTCGTCTAAGTAGAGGGAGGCTCTGATGTCCGATAAGTGTAGGAATTTTGCTATATTCCTCATCAGATGAGTGAACACCATAGGAGCTGTGCTTAGGCCAAAACACAGGGCTTGGAATTGGTAGACAACCTTTCCAAAAACGAATCTCAGGAAAGGTTGGGAGTCTGGATGAATAGGAACGTGAAAGTAGGCATCTTTCAAGTCCAACGAGACCATCCAGTCCTCCTGCCTGACCGCTGCTAGGACCGACTTCGTCGTCTCCATCGTGAACGTCTGCTTGGTGACATACGCGTTGAGCGCGCTGACGTCCAGCACCGGTCTCCAACCTCCTGTCTTCTTGGCCACAAGAAAGAGACGGTTGTAGAAGCCCGGGGATTGATGGTCCCGGACTATAACCACTGCCTTCTTCTGCACAAGTAGCGACACCTCCTGGTGCAATGCTAGCCTCTTGTCCTCTTCTTTGTAGTTGGGAGAGAGGTTGATGAGAGATGTGGTCAGAGGTGGTTTGAGGCAGAATGGAATCCTGTAACCGTCCCTCAGCCAACTGACAGACTGGGCGTCTGCACCTCTCTTCTCCCAGGCTCGCCAGAAGATCTTGAGTCTGGCTCCTACTGCTGTCTGGAGATGCGGAGAGTCAGTTTTTTCCTTTAGATGTCTTGGAGCCTTTCCTAGACTTGCTCCTGTAAGAGTCTGGACGGGAGCTTCCTCGGCTGGGGGCTCTACCACGAAAGGGCGGTATGAACCTCGTAGCAGGGGTATCAGCCACTGGGGAGCGATAAGTCTTGGGGACTGAGGTAGCAACCTTAGACTTACGAGCCGATGAGGCTACAAGATCGTGTGTGTCCTTTTGTATCAGGGCAGCAGACAAGTCCTTAACCAGCTCTTCGGGGAAGAGGAACTTCGAGAGCGGAGCAAAAAGGAGTTGTGACCTTTGACAAGGTGTAATGCTGGAGGAAAGGAAGGTACACAGCTGTTCCCTTTTCTTCAGAACCCCTGATACAAACATCGACGCAAGCTCACCAGATCCATCCCTAATGGCCTTATCCATGCAGGACATTAATAGCATGGCAGAATCCTTGTCCGCAGGAGAGGTCTTCTTGCTGAGGGCCCCCAGGCACCAGTCTAGAAAGTTGAACATCTCAAATGCTCTAAATACTCCCTTCAGTAAGTGATCAAGGTCTGAGAAGGTCCAGCAAACCTTAGAGCGCCTCATTGCAGTTCTCCGAGGCGAGTCTACCAGACTTGAGAAGTCAGCCTGGGCAGAGGCAGGTACTCCCAAGCCTGGTGCTTCTCCTGTGGCATACCAAACGCTCGCTTTCGAAGTGAGCTTAGTCGGAGGGAACATGAAAGAAGTTTTGCCAAGGTGTTGCTTAGTCTGCAGCCACTCCCCTAAGATCCTTAACGCTCTCTTAGAGGATCTTGCTAGGACTAGCTTAGTATAGGTGGACTTAGCTTGCTGTATGCCCAGCGAAAACTCAGATGGCGGAGAGCGGGGAATAGCAGAGACAAAGTGGTCTGGGTAAACCTCCCTAAGCAGAGCCAAGACCTTACGAAAGTCAATAGACTGTGGAGAAGGCTTGGATTCATCCACGTCTGACGAGGGATCCAGGTGTGCCGCCTCATCATCAGACGCCTCATCACCAGAGTGTAGCGAAGAGATCGGACAAGAATGCTGAACAGCAGAGTCAGAACGAGTAGGAACAATATTAGTGGTTTCTTCTTCAAGTAACTGTTGAGGGAAAACCTGAGGCTCAGACTGCAAAGGCTGAATAAAAGACGAAGCAGAAGGAAGGCGCATGGGTGGAGGAGGCTGACTCCTAGCATGAGTGGTTGAACCCAAGGGTTGCGCTTGCTGAGCGGTTGGCGGAAGCGGAGTAGCAAGTTCCTGTTCCTGTGGTGTGAGCGGAGCGCGATGAGGTAGAGGCTGCGCAGAACAAGGTAAATGTCTCGCAAGCTGAGGCTCCTGAGGCGCAAGGCTAAGGTGTAGTGGTGCTTGCCTTGTGGAGGGTTGAGCTCGCTGCAGCGAGAGCTGAGGAGACTGACTCATGGACGGGAGAGGTTGTTGTACCTCAACCGAGTGTTGCATCACTGGTGGAGCAGCAAGTGGAGGCGGAGGAAGCGAGGTATAATCCTCCTGATCCCATTGTAAAGGTTGCCTTAAAGAAGGCGGAGGCTGAACACCACTGGGAACAGCAAACTCAGAACGTGGCTCAACATCGTACGCCTGGCAGGTGGTACTGCGATCAGGCGGAGCGAGCGCAGGCGGAGCGAGCGCAGGCGGAGGGAGTGTAGGCGGAGGCGGAGGCGCAACACTCTCAGCCCGACACTCACGCATCAAGTCCGAAAGCTGTGCTTGCATGGACTGTAGTAGAGTCCACTTGGGGTCGGCAGAAACTACAGTAGGCTGAGGTAAAGCCTTAACAGAAGAGATCTGTTGTGGCAGAACCTTACTCCTCTTGGGCGGAGTGCAGTCGACAGATGACTGCGGCGAGTCAGAGCTGATCCAATGACTGCAACCTGGCTGAGCACTCGCGGACTGGACTCTGCGTTTAAGTGGTCTAGAGACCTGAGACCAACGTTTCTTCCCTGACAGTTGATCAGCGGACGAGAAAAAAGACGGGCTCAATCGTCTGCAGGTGGGAGTGACGGTCTTTGGAAGACACGCCCGCAACCACCGAGGATACTTCTGTGCGCCTAACAAGGCCTGCCGAACCCTTATGCCCTTCGACATTGCTTCTCCCCTGGGCTTGGGAGCTTGCAAGAGGTCCCGGACTGGGAGGACGACTGGCTCGCACAGAAGTATCCTCACGCACCACACTGGCACTGACACTAGCACTTGGCACTGCACTGACACTAGCACTCGTCACAGCACTGGCACTAATTCCACCCACTGCACTCTTGACCTTAAGTTCCTTGACTTCGGCCATCAGAGACTTATGATCACTTACCACTGACTCTACTTTATCGCCTAAGGCCTGAATAGCACGCAAAACAACAGACATATCAGGCGGAGGGCAAACAGTAGGTTCGGGGGTAGCCACTACAGGGGTAGGAAAAGGTAGGGGATCATGAGGTGAGGAAAAAAGTGAAGAGTGAGAAGAACTCCTCCTAACTCTACCTCTCTCTAACTTAGTTGAATATTTCAAAAGACGGACAAATTCCAGTTCCGAAAGTCCGGCGCATTCCTCACATCGATTTTCTAACTGACAGGGCCTGTCCCTACAGTCAGAACAAGCGGTGTGAGGATCTACCGAGGCCTTCGGAATACGCCTATTGCAAGACCTACATCGTCTATGGGAGGGGGCTTGCGAAATGTCAGACATCTTGAATCCAAAGAGTTAGCCAAAGGGGGTTCCAAAATCAAGCAAAAGATCGTTAACCGTTAATCAGGACTATATAAAAGCTATCTAGCTAATATAAGAAGGTTTCCAGTAAAGCGACAGCCGAAATCTGAGAGAATACTTCACCAATTAGCCGTGAAAATACTCGAAGATCATAAGCGTATCCCAGAACGTCTTGCCGGAAGCACGACAGAGGAAAAATTGAGGAGGTGTCAACAAGAAGTACTATAGTACCTGGCCACAGGTGGCGCTGGTAAGTACACCCCCTTCTAGTATTGTGATAGCTGACGTATCCCTCCATAGAATTCTGTCGGGCAACGGAGTTGACAGCTACATGATTATCGGGTAAGTTTAATATTGAAAATTAAATTTTTAAGAAGAGTAACATTAAAATAAATATCTCCTATATAAACTATAAAAACGTGAACAAAACAAGAGGAAGAGAAATTAGATAGAATAGCGTGCCCGAGTGTACCCTCAAGCAAGAGAACTCTAACCCAAGGAAGTGGAAGACCATGGTACAGAGGCTATGACACTACCCAAGACTACAGAACAATGGTTTGATTTTGGAGTATCCTGCTCCTAGAAGAGCTGCTTACCATAGCTAAAGAGTCTCTTCCACCCTTAACAAGAGGACAGTAGCCACTGAACAATTACAGTGCATTAACCCCTTAGATGAAGAAGAATTGTTTGGTAATCTCAGTGTTGTCACGTGTATGAAGACAGAGGAAAATTTGTAAAGAATAGGCCAGACTATTCGGTGTATGTGAGGGCAAAGGGAAAGTGAACCGTAACCAGAGAGAAGGACCCAATGTAATACTGTCTGGCCAGTCAAAGGAGCCCATTACTCTCTAGCGGTAGTATCTCAAGAGGTAGTTTTTTTAGCAAGTGTCAAAATAGTCCTTTCTCTCCTGTTTAGATTGAAATTATAAAACTTTATAAGGAAAACTTATCTAAAAGTATTTTTATAAAGCTTTCTCAATACCTACATTTTGCTTTCTATTCAGAATTGATCCAAACTACAAAAAATTATTTCATACTATAATTATCTTTTTAATCTACTGTAGCTTAATTTATAAAGAAAACTTCTCGGAGTAATTCTAAAAGCAAATAAAACTAGCACTCTGGAAATAACCAATTCACTGAATTCTGTATTAAATTCTGAACAGCAGAACTACCAAGTATAGAATATCTATTGATCAAATTATTGATATTTAGGATAATATAAAAAATAGCAACAGGCAGAAATTAAGCAATTTTATCATCCAAGGAGGTCCAGAAATAGTAAATATATTGACTAGGGGACATTAATGAAAAGGAAAATAAAAATATATCGACACAATCAAATATATTTGCAGGCACATTTCAAATTCATTCTTGGTGAAGGAAAATCTTATCAACGAACTATAGTCAATTTCTTTTAGCGAGGCAGATTTGCACTGAATCGCAGCGGTGCCCTTTTAGCTCGGAAAAGTTTTCTGATCGCTGATTGGTTGGACAAGATAATTCTAACCAATCAGCGATCAGGAAACTTTTCCGAGCTAAAAGGGCACCCCTGCGAGTCGGTGCAAATCTGCCTCGCTAAAAGAAATGGACTATAGGACAACTGTATTCTCACTCCTCTCTTACTGAACCCTATTATTATTATTATTATTATTATTATTATTATTACTTGCTAAACTACAACCCTAGTTGGATAAGCAAGATGCTATAAGCCCAAGGGCTCCGATAGGGAAAATAGCCCAGTGCGGAAAAGAAATAAGGAAATAAATAAACTACAAGAGTAGTAATTAACAACTAACATAAAATATTTTAAGAACAGTATCAACATCAAAATAGATCTTTTATATATAAACTATGAAAACTTAAAAAAAAAGGGGGGGAAGAGAAATAAGACAGAATAGTGTGCCTGAGTGTACCCTTAAGCAAGAGAACTCTAACCTAGGATAGTGGAAGGCCTTGGTACAGAGGCTATGGCACTACTCAAGACTAAAGAATAATGGTTTGATTTCGGAGTGTCCTCCTCCTAGAAGAGCTGCTTACCACGGCTAAAGAGTCTCTTCTACCCTTATCAAGAGGAAAGTAGCCACTGGACAATTACAGTGTAGTAGTTAACCCATTGAGCAAAGAAGAATTGTTTTAAAAATTTCTAGAAAGCCTAAAGGCTTAATTACTAGTTCTACTTATTACCAAGATTGAATTTAGAATAAAAAACATTTCAGATTCAAAATTATAAAAATTAGCTACTGAAGAACAGGGACTTACAGAAGGTCCTCAAAGACATCTGGTGATACAAACAAATCCAAAATACATACATACATATACCAAGGCCCTTCCCCCAATTTTGGGGGGGTAGCTGACATCAACAAATGAAACAAAACAAAAAGGGGACCTCTACTCTCTACGTTCCTCCCAGCCTAACAAGAGACTCAACCGAGTTCAGCTGGTACTGCTAGGGTGCCACAGCCCACCCTCCCCCGTTATCCGCCTAGACATTATAATAAACTGCCAACTGAAATGAAGGACCAAAAGGGAGCAATTGAATTTAAGAAGAAACTAAAGACATTACTTTTCACAAGATCATATGATTTGGAAGATGCTACAATCAAAGAATCGTATAAGTTATAATGAAAATGTTTCGTTAGATGATTAATATGGACCCGCCCGAGAAGTAGTTCACTCGACTTCAGTGGAGGGTTGGATTTAAACCCAAAACAAGTAAACCAAGTAAACCAAGTAAGATGAAGCTTCATAATGCTGCTGCTACCTCCGCGGTCATCTAAGGCACCGGAGGAAGCAGCAGGGCCTACCGGAACTGCGTCACAATCGCTCGCCATTCATTTCTATTTCTAGCACGCTCTCTTGCCTCTCTCACATCTTTCCTCAAATCCAAAATGAAATCATAAAATCTCAGTTATTGTATCAAAACCTCATAATGAAGTACTGTAATCAAACAATACAGTAAGCAAGACGACATTTGAAGTATGAAGTTTTAAGTTGAGGACTTAGTGTAAAAATGGCTGTTGATGAGAACTTACCAATACAGGGTCAGTGGCAGTAGTAAGAAATACAATTCTTGAGCTCTGTCCTTGTTGTTCGCTGCAACAGTCGTCATAGACTTCTAACTTACACACCATTCTGTAATACAATAGAAAAGGAATTAAGCTATCCAAGCATTATTATTTTTATCTGGTTATTATTATTATTATTATTATTATTATTATTATTACTAGGTAAGTTACAACCTTAGTTGGAAAAGCAAGATGCTATAAGCCCAAGGGCTACAACAGGGAAAAATAGCCCAGTGAAGAAAGGATATAAGGAAATAAATAAAAATGAGAAGTAATGAACAATTAAAATAAAATATTTTAAAAACAATAACATTAAAACAGATATTTGCAAGTGAACTATAAAGACTTATATCAACCTGTTCAACATAAAAACATTTGCTGTAAGTTTGAACGTTTACCGATTCAACTACTCGATTAGGAAGATCATTCCACAATTTGGTTACGTCACTTTAAGCAAAAAGCAAACTCTTCTCAAAGACATATAACACCTATACTGTTGTTTGTCCCCTATTGATGCTTATCAAACCACAATAAAATAAGAACTCATCCCATTCTCAACACAATATAGTCATTCAAAAAACTTTAGATTGAAGGGATTTCCCTCCTGTAAATACGGCTATGTTATAACACGTATGATTAAGGAAACTCACCAAGGAGAAAGGGTCAGTGAGAGAAATGACAATCAGATTTCTTGAGGTCCATCCTTCTAGCTGTTTGTTGATGATGCCGGCAAACATCAGCCCTTGTGTCAGATGTATGCTGCATCGTCTACCTGAGACCGTTGCCGGTTTCACTCCTGCTGCTGAGCTTGCTCAAGAGCCACGTCCCACGAGATGATGAGAATGGAGTATGCAGTTGAAGATGAAATTTCGCTGGAAGGAGAAAGGATTAATGAGGTAGAATCATTAGTATTCCAGAACTATGATCTCCAATATAGGGTCTTTAGTATTAGAATTCTTCTGTCTAGTCTTCATTTTGGGGCGATAGCAAACTCCCGTCAAAGATTTATGACCCCTGTACTTTCATTTCTCTCTTCTTTAATCATAACAACAAAAGGAAGTTAACCAAATCAAAATACATTATACAGAAAGAGCCCTAGAATGTTCAGAAGCTTTCTAAGAAGCAAAATGATTGAAAACCAGTTTATCATGCAAATACCAAATAGAAATGAATGGCGAGCGATTGTGACGCAGTTCTGGTAGGCCCTGCTGCTTCCTCCGGTGCCTTGGAAGACCGCGGAGGCAGCAGCAGTAGGGGATTCAGCATTATGAAGCTTCATCTGTGGTGAATAACGGGGGAGGGTGGGCTGTGGCATCCCTAGCAGTACCAGCCGAACTCGGTGAGTCCCTTGTCAGGCTGGGAGGAACGTAGAGAGGAGAGGTCCCCTTTTCTGTTTCATTTGTTTGATGTTGGTGACCCCCCCCAAAATTGGGGGAAGTGCCTTGGTATATGTATGTATGACCAAGAGTGGAGTTTAAAGAAAACTCTCGGTTCTGTTGCATATAATTTTGATGTCATTAAAATAGCC
This sequence comes from Palaemon carinicauda, assembly GCF_036898095.1. Taxonomy (NCBI): domain Eukaryota; kingdom Metazoa; phylum Arthropoda; class Malacostraca; order Decapoda; family Palaemonidae; genus Palaemon; species Palaemon carinicauda. The sequence continues at coordinate 64,673 of NW_027170654.1, forward strand.
ACTTACCAAAAATATGTTATTTTCATTAGTAAAATAAATTTTTGAATATACTTACCCGATGATCATGTAGCTGTCAACTCCGTTGCCCGACAGAAATCTAAGGTCGGGATACGCCAGCGATCGCTATACAGGTGGGGGTGTACACAACAGCGCCATCTGTGAGCAGGTACTCAAGTACTTCTTGTCAACAAGAACTCAATTTTCTCCTCGGTCCACTGGTTCTCTATGGGGAGGAAGGGCGGGTCCTTAAATTCATGATCATCGGGTAAGTATATTCAAAAATTTATTTTACTAATGAAAATAACATTTTTCAATATCAATCTTACCCGATGATCATGTAGCTGATTCACACCCAGGGTGGTGGGTGGAGACCAGCATACATGTTAACATTAGAAGCTAAGTATCCCGTATTTCATTTTATCAGTTATTCAAAATAACAAACATAAAATAAATAAGTACCTGGTAAGGAAGTCGACTTGAACCATTACTCTGCCTTTTTTAAGTACGTCTTCCTTACTGAGCCTAGCGGTCCTCTTAGGATGCTGAACAACTCCTAGGTGCCGAAGTATGAAGGGCTGCAACCCATACTAAAGGACCTCATCACAACCTCTAATCTAGGCGCTTCTCAAGAAAGAATTTGACCACCCGCCAAATCAACCAGGATGCGGAAGACTTCTTAGCCTTCCGTACAACCCAAAAACAACAATAAAAAGTATTTCAAGAGAAAGATTAAAAAAGGTTATGGGATTATGGGAATGTAGTGGCTGAGCCCTCACCTACTACTGCACTCGCTGCTACGAATGGTCCCAGGGTGTAGCAGTTCTCGTAAAGAGACTGGACATCTTTGAGATAGAATGATGCAAACACTGACTTGCTTCTCCAATAGGTTGCATCCATAACACTCTGCAGAGAACGGTTCTGTTTGAAGGCCACTGAAGTAGCGACAGCTCTTACTTCATGCGTCCTTACCTTCAGCAAAGCAAGGTCTTCTTCCTTCAGATGAGAATGTGCCTCTCTAATCAGAAGCCTGATGTAGTAAGAAACTGCGTTCTTAGACATCGGTAGAGCAGGCTTCTTGATAGAACACCATAAAGCTTCTGATTGTCCTCGTAATGGCTTTGTCCGTCTTAAATAGTACTTAAGAGCTCTTACTGGGCAAAGTACTCTCTCTAGTTCGTTCCCCACCAAGTTGGACAGGCTTGGGATCTCGAACGACTTGGGCCAAGGACGGGAAGGAAGCTCGTTTTTAGCCAAAAAACCGAGCTGCAAGGAACATGTAGCCGTTTCAGATGTAAAACCTATGTTCCTGCTGAAGGCGTGGATCTCACTGACTCTTTTAGCTGTTGCTAAGCAAACGAGGAAAAGAGTCTTTAATGTGAGATCCTTAAAAGAGGCTGATTGAAGCGGTTCGAATTTTGATGACATCAGGAACCTTAAAACCACGTCTAGGTTCCAGCCTGGAGTGGACAACCGACGTTCCTTTGAGGTCTCAAAAGACCTAAGAAGGTCCTGTAGATCTTTGTTGGTGGAAAGATCCAAGCCTCTGTGGCGGAAAACCGCTGCCAACATACTCCTTTAACCCTTGATCATAGGAGCTGAGAGGGATCTTACATTCCTGAGATGTAACAGAAAGTCAGCTATCTGTGTTACAGAGGTACTGGTTGAGGAAACTGCATTCGCCTTGCACCAGCTTCGGAAGACTTCCCATTTTGACTGATAGACTCTGAGAGTGGATGTCCTCCTTGCTCTGGCAATCGCTCTGGCTGCCTCCTTCGAAAAGCCTCTAGCTCTTGAGAGTCTTTCGATAGTCTGAAGGCAGTCAGACGAAGAGCGTGGAGGCTTGGGTGTACCTTCTTTACGTGAGGCTGACGCAGAAGGTCCACTCTTAGAGGAAGAGTCCTGGGAACGTCCACTAGCCATTGCAGTACCTCGGTGAACCATTCTCTCGCAGGCCAGAGGGGAGCAACCAACGTCAACCGTGTCCCTTCGTGGGAAGCGAACTTCTGAAGTACCCTGTTGACAATCTTGAACGGAGGGAACGCATACAGGTCTAGATGGGACCAATCCAGCAGAAAGGCATCCACGTGAACTGCTGCTGGGTCTGGAATCGGAGAACAATACATCGGGAGCCTCTTGGTCATCGAGGTAGCGAATAGATCTATGGTGGGCTGACCCCACAGGGCCCATAGTCTGCTGCAAACATTCTTGTGAAGGGTCCACTCTGTGGGGATGACCTGACCCTTCCAGCTGAGGCGATCTGCCATGACATTCATGTCGCCCTGAATGAACCTCGTTACCAGCGAAAGCTTTCGATCTTTTGACCAAATGAGGAGGTCCCTTGCGATCTCGAACAGCTTCCTCGAATGAGTCCCTCCTTGCTTGGAGATGTAAGCCAAGGCTGTGGTGTTGTCGGAGTTCACCTCCACCACCTTGCTTAGCTGGAGGGACTTGAAGTTTATCAAGGACAGATGAACTGCCAAAAGCTCCTTGCAGTTGATGTGAAGTGTCCTTTGCTCCTGATTCCACGTGCCCGAGCATTCCTGTCCGTCCAGTGTCGCACCCCAGCCCGTGTCCGATGCGTCCGAGAAGAGACGGTGGTCGGGGGTCTGAACAGCCAATGGTAGACCTTCCTTGAGAAGAATGCTGTTCTTCCACCACGTTAGTGTAGACCTCATCTCTTCGGAAACAGGCACTGAGACCGCCTCTAGCGTCATGTCCTTTCTCCAGTGAGCAGCTAGAAGATACTGAAGGGGGCGGAGGTGGAGTCTCCCTAACTCGATGAACTGGGCCAGCGATGAAAGTGTCCCTGTTAGACTCATCCACTGCCTGACTGAACATCGGTTCCTTCTCAGCATGCTCTGGATGCATTCTAGGGCTTGATTGATCCTTGGGGCCGATGGAAAAGCCCGAAAAGCTCGACTCTGAATCTCCATACCTAGATAGACAATGGTCTGGGATGGGACGAGTTGGGACTTCTCTATATTGACCAGGAGGCCCAATTCCTTGGTCAGATCCATAGTCCATCTGAGATTCTCCAGACAGCGACGACTTGACGGAGCTCTTAAAAGCCAGTCGTCCAAATAGAGGGAGGCTCTGATGTCTGCCAAGTGAAGGAATTTGGCAATATTCCTCATCAGTTTGGTAAACACAAGAGGTGCCGTGCTTAGGCCAAAGCACAGGGCTTGGAATTGGTACACGACCTTTCCAAAGACGAACCTTAGGAAAGGTTGGGAGTCTGGATGGATGGGGACGTGAAAGTACGCGTCTTTCAGGTCTAACGAGACCATCCAGTCCTCCTGCCTGACCGCTGCTAGGACCGACTTCGTCGTCTCCATCGTGAACGTCTGCTTGGTGACAAAAGCATTGAGAGCACTGACGTCCAGCACCGGTCTCCAACCTCCTGTCTTCTTCGCTACCAGGAAGAGACGGTTGTAGAAGCCCGGGGATTGATGGTCCCGGACTATGACTACCGCTCCCTTTTGTAGCAAGAGCGACACCTCTTGTTGCAACGCTAGCCTCTTGTCCTTCTCCTTGTAGTTGGGGGAGAGGTTGATGGGAGATGTAGCTAGAGGGGGACTGAGGCAGAACGGAATTCTGTACCCCTCCTTTAGCCACTTCACAGACTGAGCGTCTGCACCTCTGCTCTCCCAAGCTCGCCAGAAGAACTTGAGCCTGTCTCCCACTGCTGTCTGGAGAGGAAGGCAGTCAGATCCTGCCTTTTGCGGACTTGGAACCCTTCTTGGATTTGCCACGGTGACTGTCGGCCCGGGTACCTCCTCTGCTGGAGGTTCTGCCACGAAAGGGCGGGATGAACCTAGTAGCTGGAGTGTCTACTGCTGCAGGACGGAAAGGTCTAGGCACGGAAGGTAAAGCTTTAGCCTTACGTGCGGAAGAAGCCATCAGATCATGGGTATCCTTCTGGATCAGTGAGGCAGCCATCCCCTTGATCAGCTCCTCCGGAAACAGACACTTGGAGAGAGGAGCAAACAACAACTCCGACTTCTGGCAAGGAGTGATACCAGACGACAAGAAGGAGCAAAGATGTTCTCTCTTCTTAAGCACTCCCGACGTGTACGAAGCCGCAAGTTCACCAGACCCATCCCGAATGGCTTTGTCCATGCAAGACATGATCAGCATGGCAGAGTCCTTATCCGAAGGGGAAGTCTTTCTGCTTAACGCTCCCAAACACCAATCGAGGAAGTTGAAGATCTCAAAAGCACGAAAGACTCCCTTCAACAGATGATCCATGTCAGAAAAGGACCAGCAAATCTTCGATCGTCTCATAGCCAGCCTGCGGGGAGAGTCAACCAGACTTGAAAAGTCGCCCTGGGCAGAGGCAGGAACCCCCAAGCCGGGTTGCTCTCCCGTGGCATACCAGACGCTAGATTTGGAAGCAAGCTTGGTAGGCGGAAAGATGAAAGCAGTCTTTCCCAGTTGCTTCTTGGACTGCAACCACTCTCCCATAACCCTCAAAGCTCTCTTGGATGAGCGTGCGAGGACAAGCTTGGTGAAGGCAGGAGCAGCAGACTGCATGCCCAGAGCAAACTCGGAGGGAGGAGAGCGAGGGGTTGCAGACACAAACTGTTCTGGATACAAGTCCCTGAACAAGGCAAGGACTTTACGAAAGTCTAAGGAGGGAGGCGTAGACTTGGGCTCTTCTAAGTCTGAGTGCGGTTCATCCAAATGTGCATCTTCGTCATCCGAAACTCCATCATCCGAAAGCTGAGTAGGAAGTGGCAAAGGCGGAGCAGAAAGCTGAACAACTGAATCCGGCAGCACGGGTGCATGCGTAGCTGCTGCGGATCCAACATCATGCCGCTGCTGGTCAGTCTGCGAGCTGGCAACAACAAAAGCAGAGTGCTGGTGCGTGGGAGGGACTGCCGTGGGTTGCGGAGCATGCCGTATGGGATGCGGAGCATGCCGCATGGGTTGCGGAGCATGCCGCATAGAGTCAGAACCCGGCAGCTCTACAGCACTGCTGATGCGGTAGCTCACGCATGTCAACGGATGGTGCAGCAAGAACATGCGTCTGGCAGGGTGGACTGCGCATCGGTGGTGGAGCTCTCACAGGTGGAGTGTGGGAGCAGGCAGCCGCAGTATCTGCTGAGCGCACAACCGCGGCAGGTTGTAGGCTAACAGGGGCAGTGTCAACCTTCTCAGCATGATACTCTTGCATGAACGCAGCAAGCTGAGACTGCATAGTCTGCAGCATGGACCACTTAGGGTCTACCGTGGTTGGAGCAGCAACAGACGGAGCAGTAGCCTGTTGTGGAACCACTCTACCTCTCTTGGGAGGTGTGCAGTCTTCGGAAGACTGCGGCGAGTCCGAACTGACCCAGTGGCTACACCTGGGCCGTTGGACTCGCTCGGAAGGGACCTTACGCTTGAGAGGTCGTGAGACCTTGGTCCATCGTTTCCTCCTTGAAACTTCTTCCACAGACGAGGGATGATAGGGCTCATTCGTCTGTATGTGGATGGGACGATCTCTAAGAGAAACGTCCGCAACCACTGAGGGTACATCCGTACGCTGATCAAGGCCTGTCGAACCCTTTGGTCCTTCGACATTGCTTCTCCCCTGGGCTTGGGAGCTTGCAAAAGGTCCCGGACTGGGAGGACGACTGGCACGAACAGATGTACCCTCATGCGCAACACTGACACTGACACTTTTCACCTCACTTGCACTAACACTTCCCACTGCACTTTTCGCTTTCAGCTCTTTGACATCTGCCAAAAGCTGATTACGGTCATTAGCCAATGACTCCACTCTGTCACCAAGAGCCTGAATGGCACGCATCATATCCGCCATGGATGGCTGAGCACTAGTAGCAGGGTCGGGAGTCACCACTACAGGGGAAGGAAAAGGTTGAGGGGCATGGGGAGAGGAAAAATCAACAGAGCGAGAAGAACATGATCTTTTGTGCTTGAATTGGTCACAATTATATAATAGTGTAGATCCTGTTGTCCCTTTGAATGAGAATCTAGTCAACATAATTGATAGGCGTATCCCTTCTCGTGTGCTAAGGTACCGAGTGAAGGACAAACCGTGGTTCAATAATGATTGTAGACGTGCTTTTTTGGAGAAGCAGGAGGCCTATCAACTTTGGAAGGGTAACAGATCAGATTTGACCTGGAACAACTATACTCAGCTTCGAGCTTTTGCTCAGAGAGTTTAGGCCTCAACTGAAAAGGAGTACAATTTAACCATAAAAGAAACACTTTCTGGTACAACTCAGGAACATAAATGGTGGTCTACCCTTAAATCTGCACTCTTTGGTGTAGATGCAACAGTTCCTCCTTTACTTAAACCAGATGGCTCAGTCACTCACTGTCCAAAGGAAAAGGCAACGCTTTTGGCTGATGTTTTTGACAGTAAACAGAGTAATGAAAAACTTGAACTTCCTCATTCCTGTTTTCCTGAGGCTAAACTAACTAGTTTAGCTTTTCGATCTCGTGAGATTAAGGCTCTGTTGATGGACCTTGATGCTTATGGAGGTGTAGACCCAAATGGTATTTTTCCTTTGTTTTTTATAAAGACAGCAGATTTCTTAGCTCCAAAGTTATCTGTTATTTTGCGCAAGTTAGCAAGAAGAGGAGCTTTTAGCACTAGTTGGAGAATTGGTAATGTTACTCCTCTATGTAAATGTGTTTGTGGTAGCTCAAGTCCCACTGATTACCGCCCAATTTCCATAACTCCCATATTATCTAAAGTTTTTGAACGTCTTCTGGCAAAACGTCTTAATAGGTTTGCTGAAGGTAATCATCTACTCCCTAGTTTGCAATTTGGTTTTCGTAAAGGCCTTGGAGCATGTGATGCCCTTCTTACAATCTCCAATGCTGTACAGAAATCCCTTGATTGTGGTCGGGAAGTTCGTATGATTGGCCTTGATTTTAGTGCTGCCTTTGACCGTGTTAATCATGAGGCCCTTGTTTTCAAACTGAAACAGTTGGGAGTGGGTGGGTCGTTTCTTAGCATTATTATTGATTTTTTAAGTAATAGATCTCAAAGAGTTGTTGTTGATGGGCACCATAGTGATTATAGGAATGTGATATCTGGTGTTCCACAGGGTAGTGTTCTTGGCCCATTACTTTTCATACTATATACACATGACATGTGGTTTGGCCTAGAAAACAAGCTTGTTGCATATGCAGATGATGCTACTCTCTTTGCATCAATTCCATCCCCTGAATGTAGATCTAGGGTTGGTGAATCCCTTAATAGAGATTTAGCTAGAATTAGTGCATGGTGCAAATTTTGGGGTATGAAGTTGAATCCTAACAAAACTTAAAGTATGATTGTAAGTAGGTCAAGGACGGTGGTTCCTCAACATCCGGATCTCAGTATTGATAATGTTTCTTTAAATATGTATGACTCTTTCAAAATTTTAGGTGTGATTCTCGACAGTAAATTTACTTTTGAGAAACATATAAGGTCTGTGTCTTCTTCAATTTCACAAAAAATAGGCTTATTGAGAAAGTCTTTCAAGATTTTCGGTGATCAATCTATTCTGAAGAGGTGTTTTAATTCTTTCATTCTACCTAGTTTTGAGTATTGTTCTCCTGTCTGGTCTTCAGCTGCTGATTCTCATCTTAATTTGTTGGACAAAAACTTACGGTCTATTAAATTTCTTATTCCTGATCTAGATATTAATCTCTGGCACCGTCGTTCAATTAGTTCATTATGTATGTTGCATAAGATTTTTCACAACTCTGACCATCCTTTACATTCAGATCTCCCTGGACAATTCTATCCTGTTCGTAATACTAGGCAGGCAGTTAATTCTAATAGCCAGGCCTTCTCCATCACGAGGCTCAATACTACGCAGTACTCTAGAAGTTTTATTCCAGCTGTGACCAAGTTGTGGAATGATCTTCCTAATCGGGTGGTTGAATCAGTAGAACTTAAAAAGTTCAAAGTTGGAGCAAATGCTTTTTTGTTGACCAGGCAGACATAGTCTTTTTATAGTTTATTTATGACATATTTGTTTTTGATGTTGTTGATAGTTTATTATATGACATGTCTGTGTTGACGTTGTTTCTTATTTTAGAATTATTTATTGTTAATTTGTTCTCTTCATTTATTTATTTCCTTATTTCCTTTCCTCACTGAGCTATTTTTCCCTGTTGGAGCCCCTGGGCTTATAGCATCTTGCTTTTCCAACTAGGGTTGTAGCTTGGATAGTAATAATAATAATAATAATAATAATAATAACTCCTCCTGATCCTATCCTTCTCTAGCCTACGTGCATTTTTAAGGAATTCGTTAAAATCGAATTCCGAAAGGCCAGCGCATTCCTCACACCGATCTTCCAATTGACAGGATTTACCCCTACAATTGGAACAAACGGTGTGAGGATCTATGAAGGCCTTCGGAAGAGGCCTAGTACAAGCCCTAACACTACACTGCCTGTACTTAGGGACTTGAGAATGGTCAGACATCTTGAATTGTAGAAATGGTCAAGGGGGGATTCCAAACACTAGCAAAGTTCGTTAACAATTAATCCAAATTAATTCCAAAAGCTTGCTAAGCTAATGATAAAGCTTCCTGAATAGCGAAGGCTAAAATCTAGAGCGAATACATCACCAAAATCGTGAGAAACAACTCCAGAATCAACAGCGTATCCAAATAGGTCTTGCCGGTGGCACGACAGAGGAAAAATTGAGTTCTTGTTGACAAGAAGTACTTGAGTACCTGCTCACAGATGGCGCTGTTGTGTACACCCCCACCTGTATAGCGATCGCTGGCGTATCCCGACCTTAGATTTCTGTCGGGCAACGGAGTTGACAGCTACATGATCATCGGGTAAGATTAATATTGAAAAAATTCTATTCATATTTCTTATTTTTTGTTCAATTTCAATTATTTAAACCATTGTAAAGGGAATTTCATATACATAAAAAATGGTCTAAAAAATTTTTTTTGTTAATGAAGTGTTTTTTAAATAAAAAGCTTTAAAATGTTATTTTCATTAGTAAAATAAATTTTTGAATATACTTACCCGATGATCATGTAGCTGTCAACTCCGTTGCCCGACAGAATTCTACGGACGGGATACGCCAGCGATCGTTATACAGGAGGGGGGTGTACTCACCAGCGCCATCTGTGGTCAGGTACTCCAGTACTTCTTGTCAACACCACCTCAATTTTTTCCTCGGTCCACTGGTTCTCTATGGGGAGGAAGGGTGGGTCAATTAAATCATGATCATCGGGTAAGTATATTCAAAAATTTATTTTACTAATGAAAATAACATTTTTCAATATTAATCTTACCCGATGATCATGTAGCTGATTCACACCCAGGGAGGTGGGTGAAAACCAGTATACATGTTAATCAAGAAGCTAAGTATCCCGTATTTCATTTTTATTAGTTATTCAAAATAACAAATAAAATCGATAAGTACCTGGTAAGGAAGTCGACTTGAACCATTACTCTGCCTTTAATAAGTACGTCTTCCTTACTGAGCGCAGCGGTCCTCTTAGGATGCTGAACGACTCTTAGGTGCTGAAGTATAAAGGGCTGCAACCCATACTAAAGGACCTCATCACAACCTCTAACCTAGGCGCTTCTCAAGAAAGAATTGACCACCCGCCAAATCAACTAGGATGCGGAAGGCTTCTTAGCCGACCGTACAACCCAAAACAACAATAAAAGTATTCAAGAGAAAGGTTAAAAAGGTTATGGGATTATGGGAATGTAGTGGCTGAGCCCTCACCTACTACTGCACTCGCTGCTACGAATGGTCCCAGGGTGTAGCAGTTCTCGTAAAGAGACTGGACATCTTTGAGATAGAATGATGCAAACACTGACTTGCTCCTCCAATAGGTTGCATCCATAACACTCTGCAGAGAACGGTTCTGTTTGAAGGCCACTGAAGTAGCCACAGCTCTCACTTCATGTGTCCTTACCTTCAGCAAAGCAAGGTCTTCTTCCTTCATATGAGAATGAGCTTCTCTAATCAGAAGCCTTATGTAGTAAGAAACTGCGTTCTTAGACATAGGCAGTGAAGGTTTCTTAATAGCACACCATAAGGCCTCCGATTGTCCTCGCAAGGGTTTTGACCTTTTAATAGTACTTAAGAGCTCTGACAGGGCAAAGAACTCTCTCCCGCTCGTTACCCACCATGTTGGAAAGGCTAGGTATTTCGAACGATTTAGGCCAAGGACGTGAAGGAAGCTCGTTTTTGGCCAAAAAACCGAGCTGCAAGGAACATGTAGCCGTTTCAGATGTGAAACCTATGTTCCTGCTGAAGGCGTGAATCTCACTTACTCTTTTGGCTGTTGCAAGGCAAATGAGGAAAAGAGTTTTTAGAGTGAGGTCCTTGAAAGAGGCTGACTGGAGAGGTTCAAATCTTGATGACATAAGGAACCTTAGGACTACGTCTAGATTCCAGCCTGGAGTGGACAACCGACGTTCTTTAGAGGTCTCAAAAGACCTAAGGATGTCCTGCAGATCTTTGTTGGTGGAAAGATCCAAGCCTCTGTGGCGGAAAACCGCTGCCAACATACTTCTGTACCCCTTGATCGTAGGAGCTGATAGAGATCTAACATTCCTTAGATGTAACAGGAAGTCAGCAACTTGGGTTACAGTGGTACTGGTAGAGGAAACTGCATTGGCTCTGCACCAGCTTCGGAAGACTTCCCACTTAGATTGATAGACTCTGCGAGTGGATATCCTCCTTGCTCTGGCAATCGCTCTGGCTGCCTCCTTCGAAAAGCCTCTAGCTCTTGAGAGTCTTTCGATAGTCTGAAGGCAGTCAGACGAAGAGCGTGGAGGCTTGGGTGTACCTTCTTTACGTGAGGTTGACGCAGAAGGTCCACTCTTAGAGGGAGAGTCCTGGGAACGTCGACCAGCCATTGCAGTACCTCTGTGAACCATTCTCTTGCAGGCCAAAGGGGAGCAACCAACGTCAGCCGTGTCCCTTTGTGAGAGACGAACTTCTGAAGAACCCTGTTGATGATCTTGAACGGCGAGAATGCATACAGGTCGAGGTGGGACCAGTCCAGCAGAAAGGCATCCACGTGAACTGCTGCCGGGTCTGGAATCGGGGAACAGTACAATGGGAGCCTCTTGGTCATCGAGGTAGCGAACAGATCTATAGTTGGCTGACCCCACAGGGCCCAAAGTCTGTTGCACACGTTCTTGTGAAGGGTCCACTCTGTGGGGATGACTTGACCCTTCCGGCTGAGGCGATCTGCCGTAACATTCATATCGCCCTGAATGAACCTCGTTACCAGCGTGAGCTTTCGACTTTTTGACCAAATGAGGAGGTCCCTTGCGATCTCGAACAGCTTCCTCGAATGAGTCCCTCCCTGCTTGGAGATGTACGCCAAGGCTGTGGTGTTGTCGGAGTTCACCTCCACCACCTTGTTTAGCTGGAGGGACTTGAAGTTCATTAAGGCCAGATGAACTGCCAACAACTCCTTGCAATTGATATGAAGCGTTTCCTGTTCCTGGTTCCATGTCCCCGAGCATTCCTGTCCGTCCAATGTCGCGCCCCAGCCCGAGTCTGATGCGTCCGAGTAGAGATGATGGTCGGGGGTCTGAACAGCTAACGAGAGACCCTCCTTGAGAAGAATGCTGTTCTTCCACCACGTTAGAGTAGCCCTCATCTCTTTGGAAACAGGAATAGAGACCGTCTCGAGCGTCATATCCTTGTTCCAGTGAGCTGCCAGATGGTACTGAAGGGGGCGGAGGTGGAGTCTCCCTAACTCGATGAACAGGGCTAGCGATGAAAGAGTCCCTGTTAGACTCATCCACTGCCTCACCGAGCATCGGTTCCTCCTCAGCATGCTCAGGATGCACTCCAGGGCTTGGTTGATTCTTGGGGCCGACGGAAAAGCCCGAAAAGCTCGACTCTGAATCTCCATACCCAGGTAAACGATGGTTTGGGAAGGAACGAGCTGGGACTTCTCTAAATTGACCAAGAGGCCCAGTTCCTTGGTCAAATCCAAAGTCCATCTGAGACTCTCCAGACAGCGACGACTTGTGGGAGCTCTTAAAAGCCAGTCGTCTAAATAAAGGGAGGCTCTGATGTCTGCCAAGTGAAGGAATTTCGCAATATTCCTTATCAGTCGCGTAAACACAAGAGGTGCCGTGCTCAGGCCAAAGCACAGGGCTTGGAACTGGTACACAACCTCTCCAAAGACGAATCTCAGAAAAGGTTGGGAGTCTGGATGGATGGGAACGTGAAAGTAGGCGTCTTTCAGATCTAACGAGACCATCCAGTCCTCCTGCCTGACTGCTGCTAGGACCGACTTCGTCGTCTCCATTGTGAACGTCTGCTTGGTGACATAAGCATTGAGCGCACTGACGTCCAGCACCGGTCTCCAACCTCCTGTCTTCTTGGCCACCAGGAAGAGACGGTTGTAAAAGCCCGGGGATTGATGGTCCCGGACTATCACCACTGCCTCCTTCTGTAGCAGGAGCGACACCTCTTGATGTAACGCTAGCCTCTTGTCCTTCTCCTTGTAGTTGGGAGAGAGGTTGATGGGAGATGTGGTCAGAGGGGGATTGCGGCAGAACGGAATTCTGTAACCCTCCCTTAGCCACTTGACAGACTGAGCGTCTGCACCTCTGCTCTCCCCGGCTTGCCAGAAGGTCTTGAGTCTGGCTCCTACAGCTGTCTGGAGAGGAAGGAAGTCAAAGCTTGCTTTTCGTGGACTTGGCACCTTTCTTGGACTTGCCCCGGTGACTGTCTGCACGGGTACTTCCTCTACTGGAGGCTCTGCCACGAAAGGGCGGAATGAATCTGGTAGCAGGTGTATCAGCCACAGGGGTGCGGTAAGATCTCGGCACGGAAGGTAAGGTTTTAGCCTTACGTGCTGAAGAGGCCATGAGGTCATGCGTATCTTTCTGGATAAGAGCCGCAGCCATCCCCTTGATTAACTCCTCCGGAAACAGGAACTTGGAGAGAGGAGCAAACAGCAACTCTGACCTCTGGCAAGGGGTGATACCAGTCGATAAGTAGGAGCATAGATGTTCCCTTTTCTTGAGGACTCCTGAGACAAAAATAGACGCAAGTTTGCCAGAACCATCGCGAATTGCTTTGTCCATACTGGACATGATCAGCATGGCCGAGTCTTTGTCAGAAGGAGCAGTCTTCCTGCTTAAGGCCCCCAGGCACCAATCGAGGAAGTTAAAAATTTCGAAGGCGCGAAAGACTCCCTTCATCAAGTGGTCCAGCTCAGAAAAGGTCCAGCAGACCTTCGAGCGTCTCATAGCCGACCTGCGGGGAGAGTCAACCAAACTTGAGAAGTCGGCCTGGGCAGAGGCAGGAACCCCCAAGCCAGGTTCCTCTCCCGTGGCATACCAGACGCCCGACTTAGAAGCCAGCTTAGGAGGAGGAAACACAAAAGAGGTCCTTCCCAGTTGCTGCTTGGACTGCAACCAATCCCCTAAAACCCTCAAAGCTCTCCTTGATGATCTGGCGAGGACAAGCTTGGTGTAGGCAGACGTAGTAGGCTGCATGCCTAGAGAAAACTCGGATGGGGGAGAACGAGGGGTTGCAGATACGAAGTGTTCAGGGTACAACTCTCTGAACAGAGCCAGGACCTTGCGAAAGTCTAAGGAAGGCGGCGACGACTTGTGTCCTTCCACATCAGAAGTAGGATCATCCAGATGAGCAGCTTCATCCTCAGAAACCTCATCGCCTGAGAGTTGAGTAGCGAGAGGTAAAGGTAGAGCGGCAGGCTGAATGGCTGAATCCTGCAGAACGGGTGCATGCGCACTAGCGGATCCATCATCATGCCTCTGCTGAATAGACTGAGGGCTGGCAATGATAAAGGCAGGGGGCTGGAGTGAGGGAGGTTCTGCGGTGGTCTGAGGAGCAAGCGTGGTCAGAAGCGAATGCTGGAAGGCATGAGGCTCATGCTGCATGGTATACGGCTCATGCTGTATGGGATGAGGCTCATGCTGCGAAGAATGCGGCTGCTGCATGGTAAGAGGCTCGTGCTGCATGCGTTGAGGAGGCTGCCTCATAGCATGAGGCTCCTGCCTCAAGGGTTGCGCCTGCCTCAAGGGTTGCGCCTGCCTCAAGGGTTGAGGAGGTTGCTGCGCAGAGTGAGGCTCCTGCCTCAAGGGTTGAGGAGGTTGCCGCATAGCATGAGGCTGCTGCCTCATGGGTAGAGGAGGTTGCCGCATAGCATGAGGCTCCTGCCTCAAGGGTTGAGGAGGTTGCCGCATAGCATGAGGCTCCTGCCTCATGGGTAGAGGAGGTTGCTGCATAGTGCTGGAACCTGGCAACTCCCGATGCGGCAGCTCACGCATGGAAGCAGGAGGAGCCTCAAGAACATGCGTCTGGCAGGGAGGACTGCGCAGAGGTGGAGAAGCGCTCGCAGGAGGAGGTGTGTTAACCTTCTCTGCCTGATACTCCTGCATCAAAGCCGCAAGCTGAGACTGCATAGTCTGCAGCATAGACCACTTGGGGTCCACAGAAGTTGGAGCAGAGGCCTGTTGAGGCACCGCTCTACCTCTCTTAGGAGGTGTGCAGTCATCAGATGACTGCGGCGAGTCCGAACTGGCCCAGTGGCTACACCTGGGCCGTTGGACTAGCTCGGAAGGGACCTTACGTTTGAGAGGTCGTGAGACCTGGGTCCACCGTTTCCTCCTGGAAACCTCTTCCGCAGACGAGGAATTTATGGGCTCATTCGTCTGGGAGTGGAAGTGACGATCTCTATCAGATACGCCCGCAACCACTGAGGATACAACTGTGCGCCGATCAAGGCCTGCCGAACCCTTTTGCCCTTCGACGTTGCTTCTCCCCTGGGCTTGGGAGCTTGCAAGAGGTCCCGGACTGGGAGGACGACTGGCACGCACAGAAGTATCCTCATGCGCAACACTGACACTGACACTAGGCACAGCACTGGCACTAACACTTCCCACTGCACTCTTCACTTTAAGTTCCTTGACATCTGCCAAGAGAAGATTGTGGTCACTAACTAACGACTCCACCTTATCACCAAGAGCCTGAATGGCACGCAACATATCCGTCATATCAGGCTGAGCACTCGTAGCAGGTTCGGGGGTCACCACCACAGGGGAAGGAAAAGGTTGAGGGTCATGGGGGGAGGAATAAACCAAAGAGCGAGAAGAACTCCTCCTAACTCTCTCCCTCTCTAACCTAGTTGTATATTTGAGGAATTCATTAAATTCGAATTCCGAAAGCCCAGCACATTCCCCACATCGATCTTCCAACTGACAGGATTTTCCCCTACAGTCGGAACAAACGGTGTGAGGATCAACAGAGGCCTTCGGAAGACGCCTATTACAAGTCCTAACACTACATCGCCTAAATTTAGGAGCTTGAGAGTGGTCGGACATCTTGAATTTAGAGAACAGTCAAGGGGGAATTCCAAAGTAAAGCAAAGATCGTTAACCAATAAATCAATTTAATTCCAAAAGCTATCTAAGCTAAGGGAAAAGCTTCCTGTACAGCGAAGGCTAAATTTTAGAGCAAATACTTCACCAAAACCGTGAACAAAGACTCCAAAATCAACAGCGTATCCATGTAGGTCTTGCCGGCGGCACGACAGATGAAAAATTGAGTTCTTGTTGACAAGAAGTACTGGAGTACCTGACCACAGATGGCGCTGGTGAGTACACCCCCCTCCTGTATAACGATCGCTGGCGTATCCTGTCCGTAGAATTCTGTCGGGCAACGGAGTTGACAGCTACATGATCATCGGGTAAGATTAATATTGAAAAAGTACACTTATATGATTTGTTAAGTTTAAACAATATACATCATGATATCGCTTTTAAATATCAAACAAAATAATTATTCCTCTTATAATAAAGCTTTTGTTTTGTGCCAGAATTGAGTTGTGAATGAAGGAAATTCTGATAGAAGGAAAAGAGAACATTTGGATGATGCAAGTTTACCCTCATGAGAAAAGAAAACAATCAGTTTAAATGTTAATTCATGTTAATTATGTCAGTCTGAAACAAAAGAAACCTTAATTGAGGATTTAAAATGTGCTGAAAAACTTGTTGGCAGTATAAAGATTCAAAGTGACTGTGATAGTGATAATTATTTGCATGTTTCTCATTATCTGAAGGACAAATCTGTCGAAGACTTACTGAAGAGCAATGAAAATGCCAACTTTCTAGGTTTGGAGTTTGACTGGCCTGACATTTCCGTATCTACGCTATTCGAAGCATCTAAGTATTATTGCTTTTCATATCGCTTCATTCGTACAGTTTTGTACCGTTGATTATATTTACTACTTTGTCGAAGCATCCAAGTATTAACTTTTCATTTTGCTTCCTTCGTACAGTTTTGTACCAGTAATTATAAGTATTTATTCTTACCCAACTTTCTTGCAATAAAAAAATGTACAGTACCTACAAAGGAATGCTAGAAAAATTCAAATACAGAAAAAATTAAAATAAAGTAAATGAAGAGATGACAACAGTATTGTCTCACATTTTGAATAAAGGACCCACAACTATACAGTATCCACAATTCACTCAAAACTTCTGAGTATGACTAGTTTCTTTTGTAACCTAAAACTAGAAACCATCCACTGCATAATTTCTACATCATCAGTAGGTAAAAAGTTGTATGATGCTCTGAACCAGGGTACTAATACAGAATAGAAACTTGAATTAAATGGATGTATTGACCCAAGAGACTGCCATGCCTGATTTCGCATACCACAAGGAGGGCTTAAGCGGAAATGTCGGCAATGTAATTAGAAAAACAAAAAACAGCTGAGGGTTTGCGAAGAACGGCAGAATCTGGTAATCAGGTAGAATTTAATGATTCTTTTCTGGAAGCTTTACTGTCAAGGAAAGTTGTCTCAATGATGGACGCAGAAAAATGTTACCAAGGAATTTGTCATTTCAAATATGTCTGAGACCAATACGATTTCCAGAAAGTCCTTAATAGTTGTGTGGAAAATACACAAACAGCATTAAACGAGAAATGAGACATCATGGTACTGTACCAGTGCAACTCAAAATTAGGGACAGCATCGGCATCACAAATGAAACTGAAAAAAATACCATCTCATTCTCATCATTATCACCTTCTACGCCTATTGACGCAAAAGGCCTCTGTTAGATCTTGCAAGTTGTCTCTATCTTGAGCTTTTAATTCAATACTTCTCCATTCCCCATCTATTTCACGGTTCAATGTCCTCAGCCATGTAGGATTGGGTCTTTCAACTCTTCTAGTGCTTTGTGGAGCCCAGTTAAATGTTTGGTGAAACTAATTTCTCATACCAAAGATGAATTATCATCCTATATTTCTCAAAAAGTCATCCATCATGCAGAAGAGAAAAATATAAACCTTGTGGTAGCATGGCATAAACAAGTAACTTCTGTCCATTGTGACCTACTTCTTAAAAGTACACAAGAAGTTGATACAAAAATGGTTCTTCATAAAGTAAATGCTACAGGAAGAGGTGCTAACAAGCTATCTTCACTCCAGGCACTGATGTTCTGGTACTTGCTGTAAGACAATGACCAAAACTAACATCTCAGTCATTCTTCAAGCCAAAATTTAGAAGTGAAATTTTCATTGCTGATATTTTCATCATTGAGCACTTTGAAAGTATCTACATTACCTACAATTCACGGTCATTCAAGCTGTGACACAACTAGTGCCTTGGTCGGCAAGGCCAAACTCTTACTGGAAGGCCTTTAATATATGGAAACTAAGGAAGCCTTAGAAGCATTGGCAACATTTGGAACAAGTGAAGAAATCTCTGATGGAGTTCAAGAGGAACTTGAAATTCTTTGTCAAATCTACAAAAATATGGTCAAGTATAGATAAACTAGCAAGAACTTCAATGATATATGTTTTCAAAGAAACAAATACCCTGGGAAAGGCTAATGCAGACAAAGGACTGTAGTGCCTAAATTTAAGAAAATAAATAATCAGGTCAAGATATGGACTAAGGTTAGAGACAAAACGAACACTCCCATCACCCCTTGGTCATGGATGGGACATAATTAATGGACACTGCTAAGTTGTCTGTGATTTGCTTCATTCTTCTAATAATATCCTTAGTCTGCAATCCCCCTTGCAAATGCTTAGCAAATGATTTACCACATGCATATGTGTGTGTGTGGGAAGGGAATGAGGAGCTTTGTAACATTCATATCAAATTTACCCCTGAAACGGTACGGTGAAGATAATTTTATAGATACTGCATAGGAAATATTGTTAACTCTTTTCATTTACTTTATTGCTTAGCAACAGATTGGTGAATAATTTTTTAATATTTCAATTTGTATAAAAATTTTTGATTCTCAATAATATCATTCTAGATGTACGGAACCTTTGTTGATTTTTCAATATTTATTATGCAATTAGTTACAAAGAATCATAAGAATTAACATTAATATATCTAGAGCTTTTGAAAAAAAAGTGTCTTATGTTCAACATTTATAACTGGCTTCATCAGGGGAATCTTAATAGCATATGCCACAATGATCAGTGCTTATGCTCCGACTCTTGATGCTGAAGACATTGTAAAAGTCTTTCTATGCTGACCTTGATAGAATACTTACATTAGTCCCTAGCCATGACAAAGCGTTCCTCATTGGTGACTTCAACACCAGAGTTAACAGACTTTCATTAATGGAGAAATACAATCGGTAGACATGGAGTGGGTTACATCAATTCAAATGGCAGCCTTCTCCTATCCAAGTGTTCAGAATTCAACCTATGCATCACAAAAACTATCTCCCAGCAAAGGAACACATATAAGACTACCTGAAAACATCCAAGGCACTTACTAGGTTATATCACTGAAAGAACCTGTGACCGTAAAGATGTAATGATCACAAGAGCTGCCCCTTTCACAGACTGCTGGACTGCCCATCCTCTTGTCTACTAAGTGATAAAAGTCCTATCCATATACCAAGGCACTTTCCCCAATTTTAGGGGTAGCTGACATGAAACAAATGAAAAAAAAAAAAGGGGACCTTTCTTCTCTACGCTCCTCCAAGACTGACGAGCGACTCAACCGAGTTTGGCTGGTACTGCTAGGGTGCAACAGCCCACTCTACCCCATTATCCACCACAGATGAAGCTTCATAATGCTGAATCCCCTACTGCTGCTACCTTCGCGGTCATCCAAGGCAACCGGAGGAAGCAGCAGGGCCTACCGAAACTGCGTCACAATCGCTCGTCCTTCATTCCTATTTCTAGCAAGCTCTCTTGCCTCTCTCACATCTATCCTCCTATCACCCTGAGCTTTCTTCACTCCATCCATCCACCAAAACCTTGGCCTTCCTCTTGAACTTCTCCCATCAACTCTTGCATTCATCACCTTCTTTGGCAGACAGATAAAAATAAGTCTTGAAAAGACCATCAGGAACGGACGGGTGCTGAAGAGAACCAGATTCAAGACTGAACGTCTATATGACTCCTCTAAAAAACAATCACATTGGAATGGCCTTAGCAATAATCTACCAGATGAATATCCACAGATATTAAAGGACACTGGGAAGAAACTCAAAACAAGAGTGTGGGACAGCTGCTCAGAAACAATTGGCATGAAAGATCACAAACAAGAGGACTGGTTTGATGAAAATGAAGAGGAAAACACAAAGCTAACAGATGTTAAAAGAAAGGCACTGATTGATGACCTGAACAATCTCATCTCGGAAACTAAAAGACAAAAGAATAAACAACTGAAAGATGATGTTCAAAGATCCACAAGAAGAATCGAAAATGAGTGGTAGATAAGCAGTTTGAAGAAATGCAAATAAAATGCTGACTTTTTCAGCACTGCAAGATGAGTATATGGTTTCATCTCACAAGGACTAGCTCCATTACGAAACAAAGATTGCACTAGAATCCTCAAGGGTGAAATGGAGATCCTTAATTGGTTGGGAACACTTCCAGGAAGTATTGAATAGAGATCCTATAAAAGATGAAAATGCCATTAATAACAGACCTCAACAACCAGTTGTGACACTAGACAGAATCCCAACCTTAGTCGAGGTAACATCTGCGATGTCTAGTTTGAAAAACAACAAGGCTCCAAGTATAGATGGCATACCAGTAGGTTTGACAGGAGATGCAGATTCATTATTTAGAAATCTGAAAGTATTGGTTGAATTAATTACAATCCAAGACAAACTGCTTTTTGGGTTCACTTCAACCAATTCATAACAAAAGAGGACATTCTTTCACATGTGCCAAACAAGTATTCCTTCTTTCTTGTTTTGATTTTAATTATACAAATGTTAATTCAAAAGTTCTATTTCATCTAAAATATTTTACAAAGGCTGACTCAATTCAAATTATCTGCTTTCTATTCTAAATTTATCACTGATAACTTCAACCGAAACAAATTCATTCATAATATAAAAATCTTTAATCTTTACATTTTAAAAAAAATTCTCGAAAGTAAGTCTTTGAGTACAAAAGAAAATGGCAGCAAGTAAATTGCCAACTCACTCTGGATTATGTATAAACATTTTAAGGAGGATGAACTACCAAACAAAATATCTATTAATGAATACAAATAAAAAGCTTGACACCTATGACACTTAATTTTGTTTCTCCCTTACTGACCATTCTTTAACAACAATAAAAATGACAAATTTGTAAGTAATTTGTATTTTTCTTCACACAAACCTTGAACTCTTTATATAAATTTGGCCTGCCATCACCTATCCCCCTCTAAGTCCTGTCTTCAATCAAAAGTGATGAGACAACACTGGTGTGTCTGTATGCGTGTGTATGTGTGTCTGTGTGTGAGAGGGGTAGCCGGCTACCTCCCCTACCCGCCGCTAAGTAGCAGCGGGGGAGTTACCCCTCTCTAACCCTTTTACCCCCAAAGGACGTACTGGTACGTTTCACAAAACTCATCCCTTTACCCCCATGGACGTACCGGTATGTCCTTGCAAAAAAATGCTATAAAATTTTTTTTTTCATATTTTTGATAATTTTTTGAGAAAATTCAGGCATTTTCCAAGAGAATGAGACCAACCTGACCTCTCAATGATAAAAATTAAGGCTACTAGAGCAATTTAAAAAAAAATATACTGCAAAATGTGCTGGGGAAAAAATAACCCCTTGGGGGTTAGGGGTGGGAAATTTCCAAAGAGCCTGGGGGTAAAAGGGCTAAACATCTTATGGCTAGTCTTCCAGTTTCGCTGGAAGTATTTCCCTTATAAAGAACGGAAGGGTTTGCATTTAGCGTCGGAACAAAGATGATTTGATCCTACCCTCAACACAATAGCCTATACAGTACAGTACCTCAAAGTAACCTATAAGGTTACTTGTTTTACTAGTCAATAACACATTTCCATTTGTGAAAAAAAAAACACTTTCCAGATAATCAAAAACTAAAAGCAACTTACTTATAAAGGATTTCCATCCAGTACAAACAGATGCGATGTTTTATGAGTTCCCAAGGGAACTTTAAAGAAAGGGTCGGTGAGAGTCACGCGTACTTCTCGACAAGTCTTGATAGCGTGCTGGGGCAGCCAGAAAAGATCTGGCTATTTCCATCGCATCGGCGTCATGATTAAAAGCCACTTTCATCTTGGGGATGACAGCAACCTTACCTGGAATATTGCTCAATTAAAATAAATCAATATAAAAAACTCTTTTCCTAATAGTGTCACTTGAAAAATGCTAAAATTTTTTCTAACTTCAGAGAAATTCATTGCTAGGCACCAAGACTTCATTCAAAAATTACATAGTACATAAAATATATAAATAATTCCATTATTTTATAAATTAAGCATTAGGCTATCACGCTGTTATCCATTCACAAAATATTTGTACGACCTTAGTGACTATTCTTAACAAAACCGACATAGCTTCAGTCGGGATAGAGCTACCTGCTTCAATCTGTAAGGTACTGAACAGCTTTGAGATGCAAATAGAGTTGTCAAAACATAGCTTATGTTTTCGTTTATCACACTCCTCTACTTATATTTTCTTGTTATGCTATGTATAATACCATTATACCATTATCAGAAATGAGTATGTACTGTATTTTCTAATTTCATGATTAGAACTGCTTTTTTTGTAATTTTCATCATAACTGCTTGTTGCAGAGCTCGTCGCAAGGTCACATATCGGCATAACATGTCAAATTTGAAAGTACTTTTTATTTTTCCTAACGATACAAACCTTTAGCTATATATACAGGGATATTACTTTATGCGAAGCTGAAAGAAAACGGATTTTGAAGTAAGAAGAATCTATTTTTGGGTGAGATAGCCATGTCGTCCTAATGGAAGGTCCTTCCGGCAGCTTCCTACTATAAAACATTTCTGCGAGTGATATTACAAGAGAATTACCGTCAGGTATCACAGGGTTCTAACCCCCGGAACGACTATCCTAAGACATCGTGTGTAATCAGGGACGTATCCGTAGATAACCATAGATATCGTACCCCTAACAGACTTAACCCAGTTTAGGATTCTAAGAAGGATAGGTGAGGAGACTTTAAACGAGGGTTAAGCACCCATCCGCTAAGTAGCAGGGTGGGGGGTGGGAGTAGTAGCTACCCTGCTCACTCACATACCTGAGCTATTAACCTAATTTGCTAAGAAGTAGGACTTCACGAGGGACAGGTACTGGCGGGCCAATTTATATAAATAGCTACAGGTTTGTGTCGTTAGGATAAACACAAATTACTTCCAAATTTGTCATTTGTTCCGTCACTAAATAAAAACCAAAGCTATCTATATGGGATGACTTACCCTTGAGAAAGGTGGAAGTCTGCCAATTGGCCTTTTGGCTTCGACCCGAGTTTTCCCCTTTATGCGTTTTGCACATAATTGGCGGAAACCCTACACCTCACTAAAACCGTACAATGCATGGTCCGCGGCCTACACATGCTGCGTGCTCGTGACACTAGCAATGTGACAGTCTAGCTAAGAGTTCTTCCAAGCCATAGGTATCTTCAGAGGTTACCAAGACATTACCTAATATCCCATCGTTAGGATATGGGGACGCAACAAGTATTGAAACAATAAGAGGTTACACTAGGGAAAATGGTTTACCTGCAGATACTTGAGGTCAGCTTTCCAGAGGACCCTGAATGCTGATTCCTCAAGAGGGAAAGATGAAGAAAAGAAAGAGCCAGCCTTTTTTGAACAATCCCCCCCAGACTAATCCAGGATAACTTATGCCCTCAACCCTCTGCTACTTGAACAATCACCCCAGACTAATCCCGGATAACTTATGCCCTCAACCCTTTGCTACTTGTCCATCAAGGAGCTTGAGGTGTTAAACAACTTGTTGAGCAGCCACCATAGGACCAATGGAAAAAGTTTCCATGTTCCTGTGGGTTACGTCTTCCAGGTAGTGGGTAGTGAAGGTCGTCTGATGCTTCCACATGCCTGCTTCTAGTACCTATAACCACAGAGTAGTTTCATTTGAACGGAAGGGATGTTTCAATGCCCCTGACGTCATGAGCTCTGGGTCGATGTGTTGGAAGAGGATAGGGATTCAGGGCCTTACGAATCCAAACACAGATGGTGTTCTTCGTGATCCTCCTCTTGACATTCTTTGTGCTGACGAAGAGTGCTGACACTTGGGGGCCAGCTGCAGATGTTCTTTTGAAGTAATACCTCAAAACTTCTTACTGGGCATAGTAACAGTTGATCTGTCATCGATTATGATACGGAGACTCTCAATCCGGAAGGAATCGAATCTAGGATCTGCTATCCCGGATTTTGAGTCTTTGCAATGAAATCAGGAATGAAGCTGAGGATTACCTCTCCCCATTCCTTTGAATGGGCGATGTCCTAAGAAAGACCATGAAGTTCACAAACTCTTATGGCCAAAGCCAAAGCGAGTAGGAACACCCTCTTCAGAGTGAGGTGGCGATCTGTTACCTGACATAATGGATTGTAGAGGACACCCTTCAGAGACTGAAGGACCCAAACCACATTCCAAGGAGTAGTTCTAACTCCTGACTGGGACAGTAAGCTCATAATTTCATATGAGGAGAGAAAGTTCTAAAGAAGAAGAAATATCTACAACTTTCAGCTTAAAGACTAGACTCAAGGCTGAGTGGTAACCTTTTACTGCCTTAACCGAAGGTGTAAAAGGAACTCTGCTATTATTGGAATAGTAGCATCGACGGGAGAGATGCCCCTTCCACGACACCAACCACAGAAGACAGTCCACTTAGCCTGGTAGACCGAAGCTGATGAGTGTCGAAGGTGTCCTGCCATCAGGTTCGCAACTTATTGCAAAAATCCTCTCAGAGTGAGGAGGTTCTGGATAGTCTCCAGGCATCAAGTCAGCAAAGCTACGGCATTGTGGAAGATGTTCCCATGGGGCTGCTTGAGTAGATCATGTGGAGGGAGTTCTCTTGGGAGCTTTGTTAGGGAGTTCTCTTGGGAGCTTTGTTAGGAGCTGCAGAAGGTCCGGGAGCCATTCTGCGTGATGCAATAGCGGAGCTATGAGGGTTATGCTCTTGTCTTGTTGAGTACTCTTCTCATCAGACAAAATGGAGGAAAATGCGTAAACGTCGATGTTGTCCCACCATTGTTGGAATGCATCTTGCCAGAGAGCCTGGGGATCCGAGACTGGGTAGCAGTAAAGCGGGAGCCTGAAATTCGGGGATGTTGCGAACAAGTCCATAGTCGGGGAACCCCACAAAGTCAGGACTTTGTTAGCTGCTAGATGATTTAAAGACCACTCGGAGCCCAATATCTAAGTCGCTCTGCTAAGGTTGTCTGCGGGCACATTCCTTTTGCCTGGAATGAAGCATGCTGATAGGGTCACCGAGTTGTCTTCTGCCCATCTCAGAATCTCTAATGCTAGATGGGATAGTAGCTGCA
This sequence comes from Palaemon carinicauda, assembly GCF_036898095.1. Taxonomy (NCBI): domain Eukaryota; kingdom Metazoa; phylum Arthropoda; class Malacostraca; order Decapoda; family Palaemonidae; genus Palaemon; species Palaemon carinicauda. The sequence continues at coordinate 89,446 of NW_027170654.1, forward strand.
AAAACGTACCGGCTTGTTTGTTGATGTAAGCCACTACCGTGGTGTTGTCGCTCATCAACACCACCGAGTGGCCTGCCAGGAACTGCTGGAACTGTTGGAGGGTTAAGAAGGCTGGCTTCATTTCTAAGAGATTTATGTGCTGGTACTTTTTGGACTCTGACCATAGGCCTGAGGCTGTGTGGTGCAGCATGTTGGCCCCCATCCTTCTTTTGATGCATCTGAAAAGAGCAGCAAGTCAGAGGGGAGGACGAGAAGGTTGACACCTCTAAGGAGTCTCATTATGCACTCACCATCTGAGGTCTGTCTGCTCTTCTAGTCCTACAGGAACTCGAATGTCCGGGGAATCGTTGGACTGATTCCAGCTGAACTTTGGCCTCCATTGGAGAGATCAGATACTGAGACAGCCATTGGGAACTAGACAAACCAAGGATGATGGGTGCCCGAGGAGACATAGCCACCTCGTCTGAGGACTGGTCTTGCTACCTTCGTCAGCCTCACTACCCTGTCGTCTAATGGGAAGACTTTCTGTTGATCAGTGTCGATGATTATATCTAAGTATACCAGTCGTTGAAAGGGAAGTAGTGACGACTTCTTGAGATTTTCCATGATTCCCAGATCTTATCAAAACTCATGAAGTTTGTCTCGGAGATGAAGAAGGGTTGCCATCGAGTTCGCTAGAATCAGCCAGTTGTCCAGATATCTAAGGAAATGGAAGCCGATTCTGTGAGCTCAGGATGACACTAGGGCGAATATTCTAGTGAAGACCAGAGGTGCTGTGGAAAGACCGAAGCACAGCACCTTGAACTGGTATTTCTTGTTGTCTAGAATGATCCTTAGATACTTCCTTGAAGACGGGTGGATAGGAATCTGGATGTATGCGTCCTTCAGGTCCAGTTTACACATGAAGTCCTGTGGTCTTACCGCTTGTCTGACTGTGTCTGCCGTCTCCATGCTGAACGGAGTTTGTTTGACAAATTATTCAGAGCTGAGAGGTCGATAACACCTTTTTCACAAGAAAGAGTCGACTGAAGAAGCCTGGGAGTCGTCGAGGACCTCTTGGAGAGCAGCCTTCTTTAACATGGTCTGGAATTCGGCCAGGAGAGCCAGCTCTTTTGCGAATTCCTTCGCAGAGAAGCTCGATGGAACTGGATCCTTGGTCAGTGGAGGGAGAGATTGAGTGAATGTAACACAATACTCTGAATGAATCACAGAGGCTGTCCAGGGTTTGACCTTGAGCTGCAGTCACCTCTGCCAGTGGCAATGCAGGCAACCACCACCGGTGGATAAGTGGGAGGATTGGCCATCCAAGCGGGTGCGGTCTCGGCCGCCTTCTCTAGAACTCTTACCTTCACATGAGGACTTGGAACCCTTTCGCTCTTTGGCTGGAAAAGACTTCTACACCTTGTTGTCGTTGTAGCTGCTGTCCTATTCGTTAGAGGTTTCAGCGGTTGCTGTTGCTTCTTCTGCAGAGGAAGTGGTCTACAGGACGAGATGTTCGAGCCCTATGGAGGAGAGCATCCTGGTTGGACTTTCTTCACCTCTCCAAAGCCTGCTTGACGTTTTCCGGCCTGAGCAGAGGAACCATGCAAAGTAGAGTTTCTCAGTCTCGTTACTTCATTCTATGGGAGTCCCTTTGCCGAAGGATCGTATTTGCCCAAAAGTTCACAACTTGGTGGGAAAGGAACTCAATGGTTCAATTTCCTGATAATAGAAAGATCTACATCGCCTTCTTCGAGGTCCCCTTGGACCAGTCCTCGGTCCTTATGAGGTATCCCACTGATCCTAACTTAAAGTCCAGCCACGAAGTAGCCTGCATGGCGTACTTACGCTACTTTTTCCTAGATAAGAATCTTCAATGCCGAGAACAAGACTTGGGGTCCTGAAAGTATCTCGAGGGAGGTCCCTCTGGTAAGGGCCTCTATGGAGGGATCGAGAGGCAGGGGAGGAAGGGGCTCGTTGGAGACCTCGTGATACTTCCTCTGCAGCACAAAAGGCGGCGGAAGAAGTTTAAAGGAGGGGCAAGTGATCTGTGAGAACGCTTTCCGACAGGCACTGCTGAGGGGCCACTGATGAATCAGATAACCCATTAATGATCCTCATGAAGGCCAAGACCTGCTAGAAGGCGTACTCCAACTCCTCCTGCTCTACCTCTGATAGCTTTGGACTAGCAGGTCTTGGGAGATGGTCGTCATCGTCGTTAAGTCATCCACCCACTAGATCTCCTCTAGAGGTGAGTCGACGTGGTCCCTCGAACAATGCTGACGACCCTGTAGGGTTTGGAGAAGATCATTTGGATCCTTCCTGCAAAGGTCTTGAAGTCCTTGCCAAAGACTACACGACAGTATTGGCATCCTACGACCCCTTACGGAGCGGAAAGAATTCCTCCAGGAGTGAAGGTCTTGCATGCTCTTCCCTTTGTCCCTCACTTGCTGAGGGAGCGACGTCCTGCCGTAAAGGACTGGATACCGGTAGCTGCTCCAAGGGAACCACCTTGATAAGGGAGGGGCAGGAAGATCCTACCAGACTCTCCTCTCTGAGAGACGGAGAATCTTGGCTCGGAGGACGCTGGAGGGCGCCTACCCGCGGAGGAGTGGGGACGACGATGGTCAGTCTCCGCCTAAATATCCGTACAGGAGTCAGTTTGATCTGAGAGGAATCCTGCGGCTCAGCAACTACTCATTTCCATTCAAGAAGAGAGATGGAAGATGATGAGAGCACCTGAGGAGAGGGGAACGTAGACTTACGTCTAGGGTCAGCCGGAGATGAAGACGACTTCTCCAAAGGAATCCATCGGCATACTGGTGGACTGTAGAGGTGAGACACCTTCCACAAATGCCTGGTGAACTGCTTTGACCAGGGTGTTGAACCAAGGTTCCTTGCCCACTGAGGAGCTGGCCGACAGATCCCCTGAGAGGATTGATGCTGAAGGTCTCTGAAAAGATGGAATCGGGTTCCTGCCTGGATCGACTGATGACTGGACAGGCAAGCGGTGCAAAGAGGCGGATGGCTGCAACCTAGATGGTTCCCACTTAAGGTGAACGGAACAGGGAAGCTTACCCATCTAGGCTCCTTAAAGGCTAGTTCCTTCTGAAGGAGAGGAGATCGTCGGGAGTGGTCCTTCCGGCGTGATGTCCTGGACACCTTGGCTGGGGAGCTGTGTTCTTGAGTCGACCTGTAAGAAACAAAAGACTTACGGTCTAGAGTTGGAGAAGGACGATCTAAGCCTGATGACCAGGGCTTATGAGCTGGTGAAAGAGAGGGAGAACCCCTACGAGGAGCTGGAAAATGGATGGTTGGTGAGTGCCGATGACAGGACGAGCAATGGGAAGTTCAAAGAGGAGAGCGTCAGGAAAACTGCTTTCAATCTGGAGGAGATCGCCTACAGCCTGGCGAATGACGAACGGCTGGTGAACGACAAGCCACAGGAGAACTAAGAACAGCTGGCGAATGACGAGCCACTGGTGATCGACGAGCAGCTGGGGAATGCCGAGAAGCTAGGTTACGACGAGCAGCTGGAGAACGACGAGAAACTGCCGAAAGTCTAGTAGTAGGTGATCGGTGAGTTACAGCCGAACGATAAGCTGCTGGTGAACGTCAAGGCAGGGAATGATGAGTCATGGGCGAGTGACGAGTAGCTGTAGGACTACGAACAGTTGACGAACAGCAGACTGCAGGTGATCGACGAGCGATCGGAAAGCCTGGAGAATCTATGGCAGCTGACAAACCATGAACTGCTTTCAAGTGACTAGAAGCTGGAGAGTGCCGATGGACAGGCGAACGCCTCGGGGCTGACGGACGGCGAGTCCGATAAAACAGGCGAGGGTTGAGAACCAGAAGGCTGTCAGCGAGTCTAATGAGATTCCTCACGAGGTGAAGAGTGACGATCTCTGGAAGAGGTCTGCGGTTGAGGTGATGAGTGACGAGGAGTGGGCGAGCGTCAGGGACGACCACGCACTCTGGGAGCTCATAGAGGGCGGCAAAGATCTTCCGAAGGGGAGGAATGCTAAGCAGGAACAGGAAGATGTCTAGAAATTTGGATCTGGGACTCTAGGGGGGGATCTCACTCTAGGCGAGAGCGATGCCCACCCACAAGAGGGACCTGCCTTGAACTTGGCTCTACCCCAGATGGAAGAGTTGGCTCAGCAAGGGGGGAGGGAGGAGTCTTTGGCAACGGCGGCAGCAGCGGAAGAAGAGGCAGGGTGGGAATCGTCAGCGGACACGGCAGACAAAACCTCAGGATCTTGTAAGCTCACACTCAGCAACAATAAGGGATCCACCTCTGAGGAAGTGTGATCGTTTCTGCTTCGCACCGAGTTGAAGTTCAAAAAACACGTTTATCTTCGGGAGCCGGTCAAATCCAGAGATGACCACACCTGGAAAACATCAGAAAAAGAGTACTGCAAGTCTCACTTAGGGAGAGGGGTGGGGCGGGTCCGCTTCACTAGGGGAAGCAGCACTATTCCTCGAGACCTGAGGTTGACCTGGAGTTAATTGGCGTACGTTTTTCTGCGATTGTTTCCCGGCATAAACCGAATGAACAGGAGCTTTAGGAAGAGGTTGGGGGATCAGAGAAGTCTTAGATTTCTCAACTTCGAGGAAGACCCTGAAGGTGAAGAATCCCTTTTGGACTTCTTATTATGCCAGGTCCCATACTTCTCCCACTGGGAGGCAGACCACTCTTGGCATTCAAGGTAGGTGTTGTCCTGGTCACCACGCCGCCCACAGCAGGCAGGACATAGCAGATGCTTATGACATAAACATCCCACAGGAGCAGCCATCAGGTCCCGGACAAGTCCACATGTGGACGGCCAAGGAGAGAGCGCACACACACTGAAAAGAAAGAGAAGAAAGCAATTAGTCAGTAATGGCAAGTCAATAAAGGTGAGGGGGAAGAGGGGCAACGTACATTCTCCACTCAAGCCAAAAACAAAGTGGGTTCACAGCCCCGGTGTGTGAGTGAGCGGGCTAGCTAGTAACCCTCCACCCACCCTCGCTAACTAGTGGGTGGGTGGTTAACGCTCGCATTCAGCTTCAATGAAAGTAATATCCCCTATGAAGAGCGGTGGTTTGTATTTAGTGACAGAACAAATGTAAATTGGTTTGCAAATATTAGGAAGACCTCAGGGGTAACATCTATGTATACAAAAATAAAAAGAATGGACACAACCTAACCTAACGTAAATTACAACACCGAGCACAGCTTGAAAAAGGCCTGCTTCCATCTCCATGGCTCACCTACTTAACCTGGCCTTGAAGGTATGGTTTCTGAATGAATTAAGTAAAATATTAGTCTATAATATAACAAATTTTTAAAGTACAGTAAATTATATTTACCATAACTATACAAACCTGAGTCCTTCAATAAGAGAATGTATAATTTAAGTAAAATTTTAACTACTGCACATCATTCCATAAACTACTGGCTTTTGGCTTTGCCTGGGGACTCCTTATTTGAGTGTGTAAGCACTCAAGAAATAAGGAGTCCCTGCACCTTGCTAAAACCTTGCTACACAAGGTCTGCGGCCTACGCAAGCTGTGTGTGAAGGTATGAAGTGTGACTCATCCTAGAAAGTTGTTCTGAAGTTCTTTAGATGGAAACTTGTAGACTAGGACTTTCCCAATACCACCTCGTCAGGGTATGGGGACGTAACAGTATTAATATTAATACTAGGAACACAAGGGAGCATGGTTTACCTGCAGTGGTTTGAGGTCAGCTATGCAGAAAACCCCGGATGCTGCTTTCCCCAAGAGAGGGGATGATGAAGAAAAGAATAAGGGCCAGTCAAACCTTTTCATTCATGCAGACTAAAACTGGGTAACAATGCCCTCAACCTTCTTCTACTTGTCCACTAAGGAGCCTGAGGTTCTAAACCACCTGTTGTGCAGCCACCATAGGGCCGATAGAGAACGTATCGAGCCTCCTGTGGGTCACGTCTTGCAGGTAGTGGGCTGTGAAGGTTGTCTGACGCTTCCACACCCCAGCCTGAAGAACCTGCGTCACTGAGAAATTCTTCTTGAAGGCCAGGGACGTAGCTACGCCCCTGACATCATGTGCTCTAGGGCGACGTGACGGAGGAGGGTCTGGATTCAGGGATAGATGGATAACCCTACGAATTCATGCCGAGATGATGTTCTTGGTGACCCTCCTCTTAGTCCTCCTAGTGCTAACAAACAATGCTTGCACCTGAGGACGGACTGCAGCCGTTCTTTTGAGATATAGCCTCAGACTCCTTACTGGGCACAGTTGGAGATGGTCTGGGTCATCTGTTACAGAACAAAGACTCGAAATCTGGAAGGAGTCGAACCAAAGGTCTGAGTCTTAGCAATAAACTCAGGGACGAATTTGAACGTTACCTCCCCCATTCCCTTGAATGGGCGATGTCATACGAGACCATGAAGTTCGCTCAATCGCATGGCCGAGGCCAAAGCTAGCAGGAACACCGTCTTCCAAGTTAGGTGGCAATCTGATGCCTGGCGTAATGGTTCATAGGGAGGTCTCTTAAGAGACCTGAGAGCTCGAACCACGTTCCATGGGGGAGGTCTCACTTCCGACTGAGGGCAGGAAGTTCATAACTTCGTATGAGTAGGGAAAGTTCCAGCGAGGAAGAAATGTCTATTCCTCTGAGCCTGAAGGCTAGACTTAAGGCTGAGCGATAGCCTTTCACCGCCGAGACTGAAAGGCGCATTTCTTCACGCAAATACACGAGGAACTCCGCTATTGCTGGAATAGTGGCATCGAGTGGAGAAATACCCCTTCCACGACACCAACCAAAGACGACTTTCCACTTTGCCTGGTAGACAGATGCGGATGATTTTCGCAGATGTCCAGACATCCTAATCGCAACTTGCTGCGAAAATCCTCTCTCAGATAGGAGATACTGGATAGTTTCCAGCCGTGAAGTCGTAGCAAAGCTACGGCTTTGCAGAAGATGTTGGCGTGTAGTTGTTTGAGTAGATTGTGTCGTGGAGGGAGTTCTCTTGGTGCCATAGCGGAGCTATGAGGGTCATTGAAAGATTGACCGATGTTCTGGTCTTGTTGAGTACCTTCCTCATCAGAAAGAACGGGGGAAGGCGTAAACGTCGATGTTGTCCCACCGTTGTTGGAAGGCATCTTGCCAGAGTGCCTTGGGATCAGTATAGTGGAAGCTTGAAGTTCAACGGTGTCGCGAACAGATCCACAGTCGAGGAACCCCACAAAGTCAGGACTTTGTTGGTACTCATTATCTGAGATGCTCTGCTCAGATTGTCGGCGAGCACATTCCTTTTGCCCGGAATTAAGCGTGCCGATAGTGGTATAGAGTGGATTTCGGCCCATCTCAGTATCTACTGCTAGATGGGATAGTTGCTGCGAAAAAGTACCTCCTTGTTTGTTGATGTAGGCCACTACTGTGGTGTTGTCGCTCATCACCACCACAGAGTGACTTGCCAGGTACTAGTGGAACTGTTGAAGGGCCAGAAAGACAGCCTTCATCTCTAGGAGATTTATGTGAAGGTACTTTTCTGACTCTGACCAGAGGCCTGAGGTCGTGTGGTGCAGCACGTGGGCCCCCACCCTTTTTTTTTTATACGTCTGAAAACAGCATCAAATCCGGGGGGAGGACGAGAAGATCCACTCCTTTTCGTAGGTTCTTGTCTGCCACCCACCACTGGAGATCCGTCAGTTCTGCAGGTCCCATGGGGATCATGACGTACGGGGAGTCGTGTGCTTAATTCCACCGGGACTTTTGACTGAGGACCCATAGACACGATTGGGCTAGAAGTTCTTCTCGTCTGAGAAAAGGTCTTGCGACCTTCCTCAGCCTTGCTATCCTGTCGTCTGATGAGAAAACTTTGTGGAGAATGGTGTCTACAATCATGCCTAAGTATACCAGTCTTTGAGTGGGAAGCAGAGAGGACTTCTCGAGATTTGCCATGAACCCCAGATCCTGGCAAAGTCTCAGAGAAGTTTGTCTCGGTGTTGAAGAAGGGTTGAGACCGAGTCTGCTAGGATTAGCCAGTTGTCCAGATAATGGAGGAGACGGATGCCAATCCTGTGTGCCCAAGATGAGACTAGGGTAAACACTCCAGTGAAGACTTGTGGTGCTGTGGAAAGACCGAAGCACAGCACCTTGAACTGGTTTATTCTGTTGTCTAGGCTGAATCTTAAGTACTTCCTTGAAAATGGATGGACTGGGATCTGGAAGTACGCGTCCTTTAGGTCCACTGTGCACATGAAGTCTTGCGGTCTTACTGCTAGTCTGACCGTGTCTGCCGTCTCCATGCTGAACGGAGTTTGTGTGACAAACTTGTTCAGCGCTGAGAGTTCGATGACTGGCCTCCAGACGCTTTCTTTACAAGAAAGAGTCGACTGAAGATGCCTGGGGATCCGTCAAGGACCTCTTGGAGAGCGCCCTTCTTCAACAGGGTCTCGACTTCTGCCCGAAGGGCTTGCATAGCAACTTCACGACCTTCTCCTGGTTGAGGATCTCGGCTGCCGAGAACGAGACCTGCTGGTTGGAGAGTCTCTCAAGAGGGACTCCCCTGGCTAGCTCTTCCAGAGAGTGGTGAAGTGGGAGAGCTAAACAAGGCTCCTCAAGGATCTCAAAGTACGCGAGGAGGTGGGAGGAGCTTGGTGGTACTGGAACGGTTGGAGGAGGACATCTCGGAGAGCTGCTAGGCAATCTTGTACCTGGTACTCTTTACCCATAGAGACCAGGGCAGGGCTGCAATGGTCTTAGAGGGCTTCTGAGTACCAAAGATGCGGTCTAGGACCGTGTCTTTGCCTTCTCAAGGAGGGATCTCCGAGTTGCAAAACCCGTTGAGAGCCCTCATTAGAGTCAGAACCTGCCAGAATGTGTGTACCGACTCCTGCTGGTCTCCTCCTGTTGTAGGACTTGCAGCGAAGTCTCCTCCTATCCCACAAAGACTCTTCTTGGGGAGAATCGTGGACATTAATTGAGTGGCTGGCTGAATCCATCCATGCCCTAGTGGAGGACTTAGGCAATGTTTTGGAGTCTTTGGATTCCTTCCTGGGAAGGATGTAAGACGCCAACATTGATGAGGGTGGCATGTTTCCTCTAATCCCGGACTGTGTGGAACTCTCGGCGTGAAGAGAAGCTTCCTCCATTGGTGCAATGTGGGAAAATCTCTCTTCGCGTGATTCCCTTGGTGACGGGAGATCTTCGTCTGAAAGGGAAGGAGAATCAGTCCGAGGAATAGGAGGAACTTGCCTTGAAGGTCTGCGTGGAGTCAGTTTCGCCCTCGGGGATGTGACCGCGTCCAGAACTCCTCTTTTCCTCTTCAGAGGGGTAGAGAAACCCATGGTTCCGTGTCCTAGATCAGAGAGGACAGGCTTGAAACCCTGAGTTACGGCTCTGATCAGGGCACTGAACCAGGGCTGTTGGCTGACAGACGCACTGTCAGACATACCCCCCGAAGGGATAGGGACTGAGGGATCCCTGGGAGGAGTCACTGGAATAGGTGGGTTCGCCTTTGGTAGCTGTGGGATCCTGAAACTCCTCTGGAAGTTTCCCTTCTCCCACAATGCGCGGTGGTATGCGCTTGCGGGGAGGGGAATGAGGAGATGGCGACCTTGCCGGACGTTGTTCCTTGTGATGCGCAGGCTCGCGCGTGGGGGAATATTGACGCTCGAGCGAGGGAGAATAATGGTGCTCGTGGGAGGGAGAATATTGAAGCTCGTGTGCGGGAAACTGATGGCGCACGCGCGCGGGAGGATATTCGCGAGCGCACGGGCGCGCAGGAGAATCAAGATGAACGCGCGGGCGCTTGGAAGAGTGTTCGCGAGCATCTGTCAAAGCCTTAGGGCGCGCGCGCAGGAGAATGTCCCTTAGCGCGCAGTAGATTCATGATGGGCGCGCATCCCTGGGAGACGGATGGCACGCGCGCGTATCTTTGTAAGTGCTCGCAGGAGAAGGCTGGCGCGTGGGTGAGGGCAGCATAGCTGTCTCATCTACAAACTTGCTTGCAGGAGAAAGATGGCGCGCAGGTTTTACCTGGCGCGTAGGATGGCAAGCAATATGGAACTCATGAGAGCGTGATGTAGGGCGCGCATATGAGAGTTTTCTCGCAGGTGGGCGCTGGCGCAAAGGAGATCGTTGGCACGTGGGCGCAGTGGGCGCAGTGGGCGCAGGGCACGTGAGCGCAATCGGCGCAGGGGACGAAGGAGATCGTTGGCGCATGTGCGCGCGCATGGTCTGCTCTTGTTGGCGCGTATGCACCTTAGGATGATGCCCTGTGTTAGTGCGAGCAGGATAAGCAGCGCGCTTGTAGTGATGGGGCCTGACGAGTTATTGATGAACGCTGGTCGCGTGGACTGTTGGCGCGCAATAGCGCGTTCAGGTGCAGCCTTGTTAGGCCAATGCAGGAACGGCGACGGCAGGTCTGTCAGGTGGAAGACGTGTCCTTTAAAAGGACGACCTTCCACCGAAGGAGATTGCGAACGATCTGCAGAAAGGTCCAGGACCAATGAGGTGCAGTGATGGAAGATCGGTCTAGAGGCTCCTCTGTGGGGGACTGCATAGAAGACGTTAAACCAAAGAGGTGCCTCCTCATCGCAGGTGAAGGAAGGGCTCTATGGCGAAGAGAAAGGCGAGCCTTCCAACGGATGCGCACTCTGGGGGCCGTTGGATCAGCAAGCTGACCTTCAGCAGTCCTCCGAAGAGGAGTCTCTGTAAGTGAACTCCCCCGAGGGGAAGAAACACTAGCAGGAGAGACTGACGATGGACTTAGTTTCCCCCTCATAGGATGGTTAGGAACGGGAGAAACCAAGTCGTCAGCTAACGTAGAGTCTGGAGTGGAAGAGGAGATGGGTGAAACCGCACGGGATACCTCTGACACCACAACGTCGACAAAAGACAGGGGATCAACCTCTGACGGTGACGACGATCGCTTGACAGCAGCACCCAGGCGGATATAATCAAGCAAAACCTCCTTGGAGGGCAAACCCGTAAGCCCCAAGGAGGACCAAAGCTGAAAAAGGGAAGTTAGTGACATGTCCTGCTCTGGGGGGAGAGGTGGAGCTGCTTGGCTAGGGGAAGCAACGTCATCTCTCGAGACCCGAGGTTGGTTAGAAATAATTCGATCTATGCTACCACTCGACGGTCTCTCGAAAGAGACCCACCGAGTGGGAGCTTCGGAAGAGGTTTGGGCAACGGAAGAAGAGGCCTTGGGTTTTTCTTCCTTCGAAGCAACCTTCGAAGGAGAAATACCCCCTTGGACTTCTTCCGCCGTCGCGAAAACCTTTCCCGCTGGGAGGCAGAGTACTCCCTACACTTGTTGACATTATCACACAGTTGGCCCCTAAAAGAAGGACAAAGGGCGTGAGGATCAGTCTCGACCGCCGACATGAGCGTTCCACAAAGGCGGTCGGGAAAACCAGGGTAGGTGCGCATGGTCGCAGAGGCCAACTTCACGTACACAGTAACTAGAAAAAGAAAGAACAAAAAGCGTTAATGGCTGCCAATATGATGGCGAGGATGAGAGTGGACACGTCCGACCACCATCCGAGCCAAGAGCAAAGTGAGCTCAAGCACAGGTGTGTGAAGAGGGGGGGGGGCTACCCCCGCTAACTAGCGAAGTGGGTAGTAAACCTTCGTTAAAAATTAATGGCTCGTCATTTCAGCTACGCCGAAAGTAATACCCCTATTAAATAGCGTGGTTTGTATTCCAGTTACGGAACAAACTAATTTGTTATATATACAACCAAAGGTTAGGGTAAGCAACATCTAGTTAAGATGTTTAGGAGGATTAAGCCAGTGTCAATCAGCCCAACCAAACCAACCTTTCTTTTCCGTGCGCGTGTAGGCCTGCTTTTGTTGGCCGTGTGATTTCAAACTTTTTAACCCACCTGCGACCCAAGATTGACCTGAGCGAGGTCGGCCTTTCCAGCGCTAACCTCCAAGATGGACGGACGCATATCCTATACTGTGGTTTTTCTTTGAGCGATGTGCTTGAATTTATTACTCATATCGGTCAGCTTGATACTTTGAGGACGATCGTGTATAATAGGAGATGCAGGAACCACAATTGCCGTAAAAAATGCACATAAAGGTAATCCTAAGTAATATTTTTATTACAGTGTGATTAAGATATAATTTAGAGTGCTGCCCACCGTTTTATTGTGTAGGAGAGAGATTTATTTGTGATTCACTTTAACATAATGTAAGGATTTATTTTTTATTCCGTTTTAGTTTGTGACCTGGAGGAGGTCTGGGGCTTGCCCCCGGCTAGGGGTTATGGCCTGGGAACTATTAGGTTAGGTTAGGTGGGTTTTTGAGGTTCTATAACCTTTTACACATCTGGCTTGGGGTTGCGACCTGGGAAGGCTGTCCGGGGGCTTGCCCCGCCTAGGGGGTTGTAACCTGGGAACTACTAAGTTAGGTTAGGTGGCTTTTTACAAATCTGGTTAGGGGTTGTGACCTGGGAAGGGGATCCGGGAGCTTGCCCCGCCTAGGGGGTTGTAACCTGGGAACTATTCCGTTAGGTCAGGTGGGTTTGTTAGGTTCAGTGGCCTTTTACAAATCTCACAAGGGTTAAATAATCACGTTTAGTCCTATTTAACCACACCCAAACCCCAAGGTTCCCACCTACGTCCGTCGAGTGTTCCTAGTACAGTATGTAGAACTTTAGGACAAACGAGTGAAATTTCAGTTATTTGACATCGTATGAAATGCCAAGAACAAAATTAGGGTTTTTTCGGTGTTCCAAGAAGTTTCTTGTTGTCTATTCTCACATGTTTCCGACATTCATGCGCAAAGTGGTCCTAGTATGTAGATTGTTGAGACAAGCCTTTACAAAACTAGTGAATTCATTGATATCTCATTCGGTTATAATTCCAGTGGGGGTGTATGTACGATAGCGGTCACCTGTATGTATTATTATGTCTGACTTAGAATACAGCAGTGTAAGGGGGGGTCGGGGTAGTTTGTAGCGCTACGGCCAAGCGTCCTAATTTGCTTATTATCGCTCCGACTGTTATCTTGTAAAGAATAAAAACGTTTGGAAATGGTCTACGGATCTTAAATATGTTGTGTAAGGGGGGGTCCGGGGGGGGGTGCAGCCCCCCTGGGTAAGGACACGGCTTTTAGCATAGGTTAGGTGGGTTTTTTAAGTTAGTTTCTCCCGTCGTACTCGTAGGTAAGGAAACTGTTGTGTAAAGGGGGGGGGTCTGGGGGGGCAAAGCCCCCCTGGGTAAGGATACAGCTTTTAGCATAAGTTAGGTGGGTTTTTTAAGTTAGCTTCTCCCGCCAAAATCGTTTTTAGAACGACAGCCACAGTTCAGAATAGTCCCGTTTTCTACGGGATCTGGCCGTCACCCTACAAAGGCTACGGGGGTCGCAGGGGGGCGTCTGCAACCCCCCCTCATTAAGTAAGTACAGGGGTTGTAAGTTAGGTTAGGGGGGGGGGGAAGTTTAGTTAGTTGATGTAAATTTTTAATCCACACGAGAGGAACTGGCTGCTGAAATACAAAGGCTTCGTTTGAATATAATTCCAGTGAAAAAACATCCGATTACTGACGTTTATTACTCTATTTTCTAGTTATCCCAAACCTCTCCCATCAAACAACCAAAGCAACAAAGTTTTACCTATCCACCATAGGTGGGCTAGGGTCTAGCCTACAACCTTGTCAAAAGTGGGACTAAAATGGAACAAAATACGGTAATTTTGTATATTATTACATCGAGTGACTAACCACAAGAAATATATGATTTCCTATAGCAAATAACGAGATTTAACCGATTTTGATGACCATTTCAATCGCAAACAAACAGATCAACCAATTCGGTTAGTTATAAGTTGACGAATTGGTTGATGTTATTACGGATGAAATGAATGAGAAAACCAGTTAAATCACGATATCTACTATAGGAAATCATATATTTCCTGTACGAAATCACACAATGAAATACAATACAAATGAACCATACAAATATTAACACTGTGGACATATATACTGAGTTAAAATATATAAACAACAGATGTCGGGGACGATAACATTAGCAACGTTACCAATGGTTGACAGAACTACCAACGATGACGAATGGTACACAGTGTTACCAACGGCACGATGTCATTACTAGAGGTAGAAATAAATTTTTCCATACGTAAACTAAATAATACTACCATAAAACTATTACACAATAAATAAAGAGTACCAAAAGGCCACAGAACCTAACAAACCCACCTAACCTTGCCTAGAAGTACCCCGGTCACAAAACACATATAATAAGAATGGGGGAATGACTTACCTTGATACACAGTACTACCAACGGAGACGAATGGTACACAGAACTACCAACGACACGATGGCATCACTAGAGCTAGAACTGCTAAATATCTCCTCAGATATATTCAATAATTTCTCCATATAACTGGTACGAAATATATAAAAAGTACAGAAAGGCCACAGAACCTAACAAACCCACCTAACCTTGCCTAGAAGTACCCCGGTCACAAAACACGAATAATGACTATTGAGGAATGACTTACTTTTATGAAGGAAACGTCGAAACTTGCTGGACTCGGTTGGGGCAGTTTAAACGTTGAGGAATAACATTGTGAGATTTAAGAAAATGATCAACATAACCTGAATTATCACCAAAATCACCATGGAATTGAGCCACTGCTTTTAGATACGGAATGCTGCAACCGGTACAAGTTTCTATAATATGTTCCATCTCAAAATACGGGAAAAAAAACGCACTAGTAACGAAGGACGAGTAACTAGGTCAAAGGTTAAAACGGGAAAGGCAGGGGAACAATGGGTCGGAAAACAGCGCATACAGAGATAAAGGAAGGGGGGGGGGGGGGTAGGGAGATATCTGAATAGGACTAGAGTGATGATTGGTTAAGGGAAAAACAACGAACAAAAGAGAAAACATGAATGAACTAATTACGGAAACTAGACGAAAGAAAAGTTTTATAAGACACAGAGGAGAGAAAAGGAACTAACCAACAAAAATAATTACAAACAATATAGGGAGATAAAATGGAATGAACGTTAAATAATAGTGAATGGGAATATAAAATGAGGAGATCATACCGAGAATTAACTGGATAAAAAAAACTAGTCCAGGGTAAGTATTTATGTGAAACCGGGAAGGGATAAAGAAATAACCCAACAAATAAAACCAATATAGGAAGGTAAAATGGAATGAATGATAAATAATATTGAATGGGAATAAAAAATGAGAAAATAACACTAATAAAAAGAGTAAAAGGGGGAGTGGAAACTCCTGCGCAGGGGGCGGGGGGATATATGCGCAGATCGGAAACTGATGAAACGAACGAACGAACAAATGGGAAAGGAAATAACAAAACAAATAAACCCAATATAGGAAGGTAAAATGGAATGTATGATAAATCATATTGAATGGGAATATAAAATGAGAAAATAATACAGTAATAAAAAGAGTAATAATGGAGAGAAACGAAGGACGGAAGGTGGGGCGAACGAACAAACGAACAAATGGGTGCTAATGTTAGCATGAAACGCTAACATTTGATCTACATCAGGAATGGAATGCTAACATTTAATCTACATCAGGCGTTGGCAGCGCTGGTTACTGTATTACTAAAAGAAATAACCTTTGAAACGGCTCCTCCCAAATATATCCAGGTATACTGATTTGTCTATTTCTACGGTTATAATAAATACCAGAAAGAAATGTATAGAGAAGAAAAGGACTGAATTACGGTTATATATCGGTTCCCCAGTATGTTTTCCCCACCCAAAACCCCGAGTTCCCACTGGGGGTCCCCCATTATCGGCGGATATAGATGTATATATATTTCTGTAACTATTCATTTGCGACGGGAACGAGTGTTATTTTCGAAGGGAGCGTAATTTTTCCTATAAGAAAAAGTAGTTGGAATACTACGATACATTGAGATGTAATAATATACAATGAAACCCAAAATACGACATATTTCCGTAATAAAAGTTATTTCAAATATTAGATTAAATTTACTAACTGAAAAATCAAAGTTTTGAAACCCCAGGCAGCGCCCATAACCTACGACTTAACCGGCCAAACAGTGCCAAAATAAAGGCCAAAAAAGCTGGTTTTATTTAAAATATGAATGAAAATAGTGAAAATAATTAATAAAATAAGAAATCAAATTAATTAGATACATAAATATGGTACGTGACATTTAGTCAAAAACACCCCCATATGATACGCCAGCAAATTCAGCTTTACCGGTTAAATAACATAATTCCCGGCTAAATAATGTCAAAATAAACCATATTCAACACTTACTGTCTTCTGTTTCTTGCAATCTGAAACCGACATCTTATTTTACACTTCAAAATATGAAAACATTTATGATTTGACGACAGGAGAACTTGGGACTCTCTCTCGAGAGAGAGAGGACTATAGACGACTGAATCTTGAAATATAATGGATCAAAAGTCTCCATTTCAAGGTTATTGAATCCCTTAAAGCGATACTTATGATCCATTATACTTCATGATTCAGTCGTCTATACATGTAAACAAAAGCGCCAGTTGATTCTTCTTCTTCATACTTCTTCAATGACGTCATTACCAGTTGATAGGATAAATATATACCTGTTAAATTATCTAAATACATTCATGTGATGTTGTTTAGGATAAATATATACCTGTTAAATTATGTAAATACATTCGTGTGATGTTGTTTAGGATAGATATATACCTGTTAAATTATGTAAATACATTCGAGTGATGTTGTTTAGGATAAATATATACCTGTTGAATTATCTATATACATTTGTGTGATGTTGTTTAGGATAAATATATACCTTTTAAATTAACTAAATACATTTGTGTGGTGTTTTTTAGGATAAATATATCCCTGTTAAATTATGTAAATACATTCGTGTGATGTTTAGGATAAATATATCCCTGTTAAATTATCTAAATACATTTGTGTGATGTTGTTTAGGATGAATATATACCTGTTATATTATGTAAATACATTTGTGTGATGTTGTTTAGGATAAATATATACCTGTTATATTATGTAAATACATTTGTGTGATGTTGTTTAGGATAAATATATACCTGTTATATTATGTAAATACATTTGTGTAATGTTGTTATGAATATATTATATTCTCAATAGAACGAAAATTAAATGATTTAGATGTTTTTATGCAGCTTATAGTGTTTTTAAGCCATGAAATGACAAAATTGCTTTCAAAAGTTGCTAAGATACATAATATTAGTTATATAAACTAAAACCATATATGTTATGTTTGAGTTTATATATATATATATATATATATATATATATATATATATATATATATATATATATATATATATATATATATATATATATATATATATATATATATATATATATATATATATATATATATATATCATATTCTCAATATAGCTAAAAAATTTACAATTTTGTAATTTTCATCCAATTTATAACGATTTTAATACATAAAACGACTTAATTTTGTGTTGTTAGACATTGAAATTTATATTGATCACTTACCAGTTCTTTTGTGGAATTTAGAATTAAAGTCACGAGTATAATATAAAGAAATTATGTTTTAATTTTGGACGATAAATTAAAACACGCACATGTGTAAAACGAGGAAAACCCCATAGTTGCAGTGAGAAGGACAAGGAAAGGAACCCAGTTGATCAGAATCCAACAAGATAATCAAACTTCACATTCAAGTTTGAAATGTGACATCTCAAAGGGAAGTTTGAACATGGATTAAGAAAATGAAGATTGATAATGAGGTTTGAGAGTAAAGTTTGGAAGTGAGGTTTGAAAAAGGTTTAAACCTGAAGTATGAAAGTATCGCTTGAAAGTGAAGTTTGAAGGTAAATTCGAAAAAGGTTTGAACATAAAGTTTGAAAGAGGTTTGAATATAAACTTTGGAAGTGAAGTTTTTAAAGCGAGGTTTGAAGGTCAAGTTTGAAAGAAAGATTCAAACATGAAGTTTGGAGTGAAGTTTGAAAGTAAGGCTTGAACCGTTCAAAAGTTTGGTTTAAAAGTGACGTTTGAATGTGAAGTTAGAAAGTGGGGTTTAAACGTGAAGTTTGGGTAGTTTGAGTGAGGTTTGAACAAGAAGTTTGAAAGTGAGGTTTGAACACAGTTTGTAAGCAAGGTTTAAATGTGAAGTATGAAAATAGGGTTTAATCGTGAAGTTTAGGTAGTTTGAATGTGAGGTTTGAACGTGAATCTGAGGTTTGAATGTGAATGTGAGGTTTGAACGTGAATCTGAGGTTTGAATGTGAATGTGAGGTTTGAACTTGAAGTTTGAAAGTGAGGTTTATTTGTAAAGTTTAGGTAGCTAAAAAGTGATATTTGAACATGAAATTTGAAGGTGAGGTTTGAACATAAAGTTTAAGAGTGAGGTTTGAATATGAAGTTTAGAAGCAATTTGAGTGAGGTTTGAATATGAAGTTTGGAAATGAAGATTTAAAACGAAATTTGAACACAATTTTGAAGCGAGGTTTGAACATGAAGTTTGAAAGTGAGGTTTGAATATGAAGTTTGGAAATGAAGATCGAACACGAGATTTGAACACAATTTTGAACATGAAGTTTGAACATGAAGTTTGAAAGTGAGGTTTGAACATGAAGTTTGAAAGTGAGGTTTGAACACGAAGTTTGAAACAGGTTTGAATAAAAATTTGGAAATGAGGTTTGAAAGTGAGGTTAAAATGTGAAGTTTGAAAGTGAGGTTTGAACATAAGTTTGAAAGTGAGGTTTGAACAGGAAGTTTGAAAATGAGGATTGAATGTGAAGTTTGAAGTTGAGGTTTGAACTTGCAAGTTGAAAGAGAGGTTTGAATGCAAACTTTGTAAGTAGTCTGAAAGTGAGATTTGAATGTGAAGTTTGAAAGTGAGATTTGAATGTGAAGTTTGAGTGTGGTTTTAACGTGAAGTTTGAAAGTGAGGTTTGAACGTGAAGTTTGAAAGTGAGGTTTGAACGTGAAGTTTAAAAGTGAGGTTAGAACATGTTTGGAAATATAGTGTGAAAGTGAGGTTTGAATATGAATTTTCAAAATGAAGTTTGAAAGTGAGGTTTGAACTTACAATTTGAAAGAGAGGTTTGAATGTGAACTCTGGAAGTAGTCTGAAAGTGAGATTTGAATGTGAAGTTTGGAACGTGAGGTTTGGAAACAAGGTTTGAATGCAAAGTTTGATAGTGAGGTTTGAACACAAAGTTTGAAAGTGAGGTTTGAACAGGAAGTTTGAAAGTGAAGTGTGAACGTTAAGTTTGAAAGTAAGGTTTAAACGTAAAAATTGAAAATGGAATGTAAATGTGAAATTTGATTGTGAGGTTTTAAAGCAAATAGCCTAATGAGGAAAGAAAATAAGGAAACATAATAGATTCGTGTGCTCGAGTGTACCCTCAAGCAAGAGAACTCCAACCCAAGACAGTGGAAGACCATGGTACAAAGGCTATTTCACTACCCGAGACTAGAGAACAAAAGTGTCCTTCTCCTAGTGAAAAGTAGCCACTGATCAATTACAATATTAGAAAGGCCATGGAAATATATATATATATATATATATATATATATATATATATATATATATATATATATATATATATATATATATATATATATATATATATATATATATATATATATATGTATATATATATATA
This sequence comes from Palaemon carinicauda, assembly GCF_036898095.1. NCBI lineage: Eukaryota > Metazoa > Arthropoda > Malacostraca > Decapoda > Palaemonidae > Palaemon > Palaemon carinicauda. The sequence continues at coordinate 109,076 of NW_027170654.1, forward strand.
TATATATATATATATATATATATATATATATATATATATATATATATATACATATATATATATATATATATATATATATATATATATATATATATATATATATATATATATATATATATATATATATATATATATATATATATATATATATATATATATATATGAATGTAAGTAAAATGCGTCGTCTGCGTGACAGTAAGACAAAATTAAATTTCATGTTAATAATTTAAAAAACTATATTTAAAGATAGACAATGAAATGATATTTTGTCGACACAAATAATAATAATAATAATGATAATAATAATAATAATAATGATAATAATAATAATAATAATAATATGCTTTTAGATTGAAAATGCTTGCCAGAATATGCTGACATATAAGACTATTATTATCATTATTATTATTGTTATTATTATTAGCCAAACTATAACCCTAGTTGGAAAAGCAAGATCCTATAAGCCCAAGGGCTCCAATAGGGGAAAAATAGCCCAGTGAGGAAAGGAAATAAGGAAATAAATGAGGAGAACTCTGTCTCCTGGAAATAGTACATTAAATAGGTACATTAAATATATGTAAAACATAAAATAAGAGGAAGAGAACAATAATTATCATTTTTATCAACTTTTTCATCTATTTTAAAGAATAGTAGACATTTAATTCATGTCTTTTTATGAACTGGATTATTAAAGGAGAGCCGTTACATAAGAAGAACCTCCTCCTGCCACTACTACTACCACCACGTTGTTTACATTTTGGAAATGATTCTCGATTGGATGAATGACCATGGGTTAGTCCTATTGAATGGAGATTTAAGATGTAAAGGTATATATACATGGGAAAGATTGCAACAAAAAAGTGTAATAGACTACGTACTAGTAAACGAACAAATGTATAAGCACTTTAGGGAAATGATTATAGACGACGAAAAATTGGATTTTGACATCTCAGATCATAATCTGATCACTATAGAACTGGAATTCATGAGTGAACAGAACAAAAATTTTAATAAAGGAAGATGGGAGGAAGTAAAATACTTTAGGACAGATGAAAATAGTTTAAGAGAATATACAACAAGAGTAGAGGAAATTGTAAGAGATAGACAAATAGACAGAATAGAAGGAATGGATCTGATAATAAAAGAGGCTGCAGAAGAAAAATTGGCAAGAGTATATAAAAGGAAAGTTCTTGATGAAGAAAAGGTACATGAGCAACCATGGATGAACGATGAAATAAGAAAAGGCATAAAGGAAAGGAAGGATTTAAACAGAAAGAAAAGAAATGAATCCAATATCGAAGTAAAAAAGATATTAGAAGAGAGATATGATCAAAAGAAGAGGGAAGTGCAAGAAATGATAAAGAAGGAAATTACTATATTTGAAAAAAAGATAACAGAAGAAATAAAAATGGATGAAAATAAAAAACTCTGGGAGAATATTGATAGAATAAGGAATAGACAGAAAGCCTATGGCAAAGTTATACAACTTTATGGAGAACAAGGAAATAAGCTAAATAAGGAAGAAACAAAAGAGGAATTAATCAAGTACTGGAAAACTATATATTGTCAGCATGAAAATACAATAGACTCAGTTTGGAATGAAGAAAAAACAGATAGAATTTGAGAATGAAATAGCGCATCAGGAAGACACAACAAGAATAGATGAATATAATATCCCGGACATACTTAGGGAACACTATGACCTTGTAATGGTAACAAAAGGGAAAATAAAACCAATGAAAAATTCAAAATGGATCATCACACAAAATAATTCTTTATTTGGCATATGAATAGAAAGTGAACTTTTAATATGCAAAGAATTTATACATGAGCTACACATAAAATAGTTCGTTATTTTACTAATACGGCGAAGTCTCTGTAATACTTTTGATATGGATATGCAGATATTAACTTTAGTGCAAATGTAGACACCATCTGTAGCAAATATAGGTTAGTGCATACATCTTAAAATACACTGTATGAAAATACCTTGCAATTATAGTGCACAATATCATACAAAGTATACTTTACACGATTTCTTACAAATTTTCACAATAATTCGTCATAATCAACTTCTACTGTGTTCTAAAAACTAGAAAGCAAGCGGAGAAATTGATTTTACACACTAACTCCATTCAACTATGGTTCGTAATTTTTAATATTACTAAGCAGATATAGAAGGAAATTTTATCTTACGTTTTTTGAATTGTGTTATGCCTGTAGGTATGTTCATCTAAACGCCTGATGTAGACTAGTTGAATATTGCTTTAAAACACATATTTGTTCCTTTTATATATCAGAAATAAAGCTGTTTAATTAAAATTCTACACTTAATGTATATATATATATATATATATATATATATATATATATATATATATATATATATATATATATATATATATTATATATATATATATATATATATATATATATATATATATATATATATATATATATATATATATATATATATATATATATATATTTATATATATATATATATATATATATATATATATATATATAAATATATATATATATATATATATATATATATATATATATATATATATATATATATTTATATATATATATATATATATATATATATATATATATAAATATATATATATATATATATATATATATATATATATATATATATAAATATATATATATATATATATATATATATATATATATATATATATATATATATATATATATATATATATATATATATTTATATATATATATATATATATATATATATATATATATATATATATATATATATATATATATATATATATATATATATTTATATATATATATATATATATATATATATATATATATATATATATTTATATATATATATATATATATATATATATATATATATATATATATATATATATATATATATATATATATATATATAAATATATATATATATATATATATATATATATATATATATATATATATATATATATATATATATATATATATATATAATATAATCAGTTCAAGAAGGAATCATAAATGAAATATTCAAGCTGATCCAAATGGGTGTAAACTTCTGTTTTGGACGTTAATATTGCTTCTCTAAATCTTGTTATTATATCTTTTGTTTGAGAAGTATTTGTGTATTTTTGTAATTAATATTAAAATTAATACTATTGTAAAGCTTTTATAAATGTAAATTCATGCATAAACATTAATAATGTCTTGTAATTAAAATAATTTTGAAGAGATACAGTATTGATTTTTTACTTGTAACGCCTTCTGGTTGGTGGAGACCCTGAACACCTTGTCAAGAACAGAGTTGCCAGTTTGGCCTTTTCTCAGGCCAAAAAAAATGCAAATTTGTCCTATTTTAAAAATTTGTTGGCCTTTAGTAATATGAAAAAAGGCGGACCTTAAATACTATATATTTGGCCTTTTTCTGAAAATGGGTTGGCCTTTTAAAGCTTCTATTGATTAAAAGTAGGCCTTTTCTCATTTAGAAAACCTGGCAACTCTGGTCAAGAAGAAGAAGAAGAGGTTTGTCTGTAAACAAAGATCGCTTTAGAAAATGCGCGAAGTTTTAGTTGATACGTGATACGGTGTTCTAATATTTTTAAAAAAATATTAGAACGTAAACTTTAGTCGCCACGCTGTACTCTTAGTGCTCTGCAAAATAAAATAATTAGTGAGAAATTAACGTGAAATAGTGTAAATTGTGAAAGTCAAACTGAGAGTGAAGTAACGAGTAATTCAAGCAATAACTCAAAGTCGGGACAAGATTGAAATAAGGTAAGATAATATCTTGTGTTCTCAGTCGAGACAACTCACGTGGTCGGCATACCTCATTTAAAAAATACACGAGAAAACAACAGCAAAGAAAAGTTAATTAAATAATATGGCCGATAGAGTAGGATGCAAAACCACGTCTACTAGGGGTAGAATAATCGGTTTCATTGTATATTAATACATCTCAATGTATCCTGGTATTCCAACTACTTTTTCTTATAGGAAAAATTACGCTCCCTTCGAAAATAACACTCGTTCCCGTCGCAAATGAATAGTTACAGAAATATATATACATCTATATCCGCCGATAATGGGGGACCCCCAGTGGGAACTCGGGGTTTTGGGTGGGGAAAACATACTGGGGAATCGATATATAACCGTAATTCAGTCCTTTTCTTCTCTATACATTTCTTTCTGGTATTTATTATAACCGTAGGAAAAGTCAAATCAGTATACCTGGATATATTTGGGAGGAGCCGTTTCAAAGGTTATTTCTTGTAGTAATACAGTAACCAGTGCTGCCAACGCCTGATGTAGATTAAATGTTAGAATTCCATACCTGATGTAGATCAAATGTTAGCGTTTCATGCTAACATTAGCACCCATTTGTTCGTTTGTTCGTTCGCCCCACCTTCCGTCCTTCGTTTCTCTCCATTATTACTCTTTTTATTACCGTATTATTTTCTCATTTTATATTCCCATTCAATATAATTTATCATACATTCCATTTTACCTTCCTATATTGGGTTTATGTGTTTTGTTAATTCCTTTCCCATTTGTACATACGTTCGTTTCATCAGTTTCCGATCTGCGCATATATCCCCCCGCCCCCTGCGCAGGAGTTTCCTCTCCCCCTTTTACTCTTTTTATTAGTGTTATTTTTTCATTTTTTATTCCCATTCAATATTATTCCATTTTACCTTCCTATATTGGTTTTATTTGTTGGGTTATTTCTTTATCCCTTCCCGGTTTCACATAAATTCTTACCCTGGGCTAGTTTTTTTATCCTGTTAATTCTCGGTATGATCTCCTCATTTTATATTCCCATTCACTATTATTTAACGTTCATTCCATTTTATCTTCCTATATTGTTTGTAATTATTTTTGTTGGTTAGTTCCTTTTCTCTCTGTCTTATAAAACTTTTCTTTCGTCTTGTTTCCGTATTTAGTTCATACATGTTTTCTCTTTTGTTCGTTGTTTTTCCCTTAACCAATCATCTCTCTAGGCCTATTGAGATATCTCCCTACCCCCCCCATTCCTTTATCTCTGTATGCGCTGGTTTCCGACCCATTGTTCCCCTGCCTTTCCCGTTTTAACCTTTGACCTAGTTACTCGTCCTTCGTTACTAGTGCGTTTTTTTTCCCGTATTTTGAGATGGAACATATAGAAACTTGTACCGGTTGCAGCATTCCGTATCTAAAAGCAGTTGCTCAATTCCATGGTGATTTTGGTGATAATTCAGGTTATGTTGATCATTTTCTTAAATCTCACAATGTTATCCCTCAAAGTTTAAACTGCCCCAAGTGTCATTCGCTTTTATCTTATAGGGCAGACATTCACGGGTTTTATTGCTCTACTGTAACCACCATCCGTAAAACTAAGAAGAAACGTCGTTGTGGGTATACTGTTTCGGCCTATAAAGGTACTTTTTTGGACCAAAGTCGGCTACCCCCATGGAAGATAATATTATGTGCGAACCAGTTTTTGCATAAACATTCGGACCATGAGACCCTCATGGATGGTATAGACATATCTTCAAAGACTAGTGTGGATTGGAGAAGTTTCTGTTCGGAGGTTACCGAATACTTCTTCGATAACCAAGAGGCGATTGGTGGTGATGGAGTTACTGTTGAAATAGACGAAACTCATTTTGGTAAATGTAAATACAACCGTGGTAGACCGTTAAGTGCCATATGGGTCTTTGGGGGTATTGAACGTGTGACCAAGAAATTTTTCATTATCCCTTTAGTTCCCCCCCTTTCTACTAAACGAGATGCTGCTACTCTAATTCCCCTCATCCAGAAGTATATTAAACGTGGTAGTATTATTATCAGTGATAAGTGGGCTGCATACAACTCTTTATCGGAAATTGGTTACGTTCATAAGTCGATTAATCATTCGGAGAATTTCGTTGACCCCCTAGACCCAACCATCCATACTCAAAATATAGAACGTCTCTGGAGAGAAGTGAAGGAGTGGGTTCAGAGGCCTGGAATCATACCTGGACATTTCAAGCAATATTTTTCCAGGTTCTTTTTCACCCACTACTATCCCCGTCATTCGTTGCTGCACCACTTTTTCATTACTGCCAGTCGCCTCTACCCTCCTTTACATCATCAGCCAATCGACCCCCCCTACCCTCAAGACCCCGATGACCCCCAACCATCCACATCCCAGTCATAGAAGTTAATCCGTCATCCTCTTCCTTCCGAGTCCACCAAGTTTCGACGTTTCCTTCATAAAAGTAAGTCATTCCTCAATAGTCATTATTCGTGTTTTGTGACCGGGGTACTTCTAGGCAAGGTTAGGTGGGTTTGTTAGGTTCTGTGGCCTTTCTGTACTTTTTATATATTTCGTACCAGTTATATGGAGAAATTATTGAATATATCTGAGGAGATATTTAGCAGTTCTATCTCTAGTAATGACATCGTGTCGTTGGTAGTTCTGTGTACCATTCGTCTCCGTTGGTAGTACTGTGTATCAAGGTAAGTCATTCCCTCATTCTTATTATATATGTTTTGTGACCGGGGTACTTCTAGGCAAGGTTAGGTGGGTTTGTTAGGTTCTGTGGCCTTTTGGTACTCTTTATTTATTGTGTAATATTTTTATGGTAGTATTATTTAGTTTACGTATGGAAAAATTTATTTCTACCTCTAGTAATGACATCGTGCCGTTGGTAACACTGTGTACCATTCGGCATCGTTGGTAGTCCTGTCAATCATTGGTAACGTTGCTTATGTTATCGTCCCTGTCATCTGTTGTTTATATATTTTAACTCAGTATATATGTCCACAGTGTTAATATTTATATGGTTCATTTGTATTGTATTTCATTGTGTGATTTCGTACAGGAAATATATGATTTCTTATAGTAGATATCGTGGTTTAACTGGTTTTCTCATTCATTTCATCCGTAATAACATCACAACCAATTCGTCAACTTATAACTAACCGAATTGGTTGATCTGTTTGTTTGCGATTGAAATGGATATCAAAACCTGTTAAATCTCGTTATTTGCTATAGGAAATCATATATTTCTTGTGCGTAGTCACTAGATGTAATAATATACAAAATTACCGAATAATCAAAGTTGTGGGAAAAATGAAAGAAGCTAGCCTAGATAAGTCGGACGTGTCTATGATTAGTCTAGGGGATAACAGCCAGGACTCACAAGAAAGTAGACTTATAGACATAGGAGATAGCAGGAATATTATAGAAGGAAAGTCGGGGGAAGACGTAGAGCTGGATACAATAGTCACGTCCACACAAAAAGAGAGTAGTGATTCAGACCAATGTGCCAGCTGTACTCTAGAGTTGGGCCCGGACGATGAAAGCGCAGAATGCGATAAATGCAAGGAGTGGTACTGCCTCCAGTGCATTAATTTAGCAACCACAACAAAAAGCCAAAAAAAAACTCTGATCAAAACTATCAAAATGACAGAAAAGATTGATGGGCTTTTCTGGTTTTGTGCAGGCTGCTCAGTAGAAACAAAACAATTCCTGATGGGAAAAGGTGGTGACGTAAAAGACAAAAACAAAAAAGGAGAAAATTTGGTAATTTTGTATATTATTACATCGTGTGACTACGCACAAGAAATATATGATTTCCTATAGCAAATAACGAGATTTAACCGATTTTGATGACCATTTCAATCGCAAACAAACAGATCAACCAATTCGGTTAGTAATAAGTTGACGAATTGGTTGATGTTATTACGGATGAAATGAATGAGAAAACCAGTTAAATCACGATATCTACTATAGGAAATCATATATTTCCTGTACGAAATCACACAATGAAATACAATACAAATGAACCATATAAATATTAACACTGTGGACATATATACTGAGTTAAAATATATAAACAACTGATGTCGGGGACGATAACATTAGCAACGTTACCAATGGTTGACAGAACTACCAACGATGACGAATGGTACACAGTGTTACCAACGGCACGATGTCTATACTAGAGGTAGAAATAAATTTTTCCATACGAAAACTAAATAATACTTCCATAAAAATATTACACAATAAATAAAGAGTACCAAAAGGCCACAGAACCTAACAAACCCACCTAACCTTGCCTAGAAGTACCCCGGTCACAAAACACATATAATAAGAATGGGGGAATGACTTACCTTGATACACAGTACTACCAACGGAGACGAATGGTACACAGAACTACCAACGACACGATGGCATTACTAGAGCTAGAACTGCTAAATATCTCCTCAGATATATTCAATAATTTCTCCATATAAGTGGTACGAAATATATAAAAAGTACAGAAAGGCCACAGAACCTAACAAACCCACCTAACCTTGCCTAGAAGTACCCCGGTCACAAAACACGAATAATGACTATTGAGGAATGACTTACTTTTATGAAGGAAACGTCGAAACTTGCTGGACTAGGAAGGAAGAGACAAAAGCGCACGACACTAGGGGCAGTTTAAACGTTGAGGAATAACATTGTGAGATTTAAGAAAATGGTCAACATAACCTGAATTATCACCAAAATCACATTGGAATTGAGCCACTGCTTTTAGATACGGAATGCTGCAACCGGTACAAGTTTCTATAATATGTTCCATCTCAAAATACGGGAAAAAAAAACGCACTAGTAACGAAGGACGAGTAACTAGGTCAAAGGTTAAAACGGGAAAGGCAGGGGAACAATGGGTCGGAAAACAGCGCATACAGAGATAAAGGAAGGGGGGGGGGGTAGGGAGATATCTGAATAGGACTAGAGTGATGATTGGTTAAGCCGTTAAGGGAAAAACAACGAACAAAAGAGAAAACATGAATGAACTAATTACGGAAACTAGACGAAAGAAAAGTTTTATAAGACACAGAGGAGAGAAAAGGAACTAACCAACAAAAATAATTACAAACAATATAGGAAGATAAAATGGAATGAACGTTAAATAATAGTGAATGGGAATATAAAATGAGATCATACCGAGAATTAACTGGATAAAAAAAACTAGTCCAGGGTAAGTATTTATGTGAAACCGGGAAGGGATAAAGAAATAACCCAACAAATAAAACCAATATAGGAAGGTAAAATGGAATGAATGATAAATAATATTGAATGGGAATAAAAAATGAGAAAATAACACTAATAAAAAGAGTAAAAGGGGGAGTGGAAACTCCTGCGCAGGGGGCGGGGGGATATATGCGCAGATCGGAAACTGATGAAACGAACGTACGAACAAATGGGAAAGGAAATAACAAAACAAACCCAATATAGGAAGGTAAAATGGAATGTATGATAAATTATATTGAATGGGAATATAAAATGAGAAAATAATACGGTAATAAAAAGAGTAATAATGGAGAGAAACGAAGGACGGAAGGTGGGGCGAACGAAGAAACGAACAAATGGGTGCTAATGTTAGCATGAAACGCTAACATTTGATCTACATCAGGTATGGAATACTAACATTTAATCTACATCAGGCGTTGGCAGCACTGGTTACTGTATTACTACAAGAAATAACCTTTGAAACGGCTCCTCCCAAATATATCCAGGTATACTGATTTGTCTTTTCCTACGGTTATAATAAATACCAGAAAGAAATGTATAGAGAAGAAAAGGACTGAATTACGGTTATATATCGATTCCCCAGTATGTTTTCCCCACCCAAAACCCCGAGTTCCCACTGGGGGTCCCCCATTATCGGCGGATATAGATGTATATATATTTCTGTAACTATTCATTTGCGACGGGAACGAGTGTTATTTTCGAAGGGAGCGTAATTTTTCCTATAAGAAAAAGTAGTTGGAATACCAGGATACATTGAGATGTAATAATATACAATGAAACCGAAAATTTAATGTCAGAGTCGCAAATGGGAAACCACATAAATTTGATGTCAAAATTGCTGGAAGATAACTGCTACAAAATCAGTTCACGAGATGCTGAAATAGAAATGCTTAAAAAAGAGTGTCGGAACTATAAAGATGAGCTAGAATTGTGCCTAGGTGAACTAGCTGACCATAAACGTACAATAGGGAACCAATGGTCCTACATTGAGGACTTGAAGATAATCAACAGAAATTTAATAACAGAGGGCAAAGTAGAGGAGTTGGCAAATGAAAGGGAAACTAGTTTAGAAAGAACAGAGACAACAGAGGGGGAAAATTCAAATTCAGGTGAAAATAATTCAGTGGTAAATAATGAAGAAAGCAAAGATGAAACAAGTAACGATGGAAAAGAGAAAGAACAGAATGAGATTCCCTCAGAAAAACGGAAAGAAAAGACCCCCAAAATATGCTACTACTTTAGAAAGGGAATCTGTAAAAAAGGACGATCATGCGACTTCCTCCACAGTCGTAGCCAGGAAGGTGAAGATAACCCACAGAGAAACGAGATGAGGAAGCATATTCAATGTAAGTTTTACAAAGAAGGCAGGTGTAGGTTAGGCAGGGAGTGCAAATATGGTCACTGGGAAAAGAAAATGGTCAACAAAATAAACTATGGGAAAGATGTATCGAAAATATGCAGAGATTATGTGAACGGTACCTGCAAAAGAGGCCATACATGCTCATTCAGGCACAACAATGTTAGATTCAATGAAACCAGATCAAAATTTAGAGGAAACGAGGAGCAGTATGAACATATAAAGGGGGGAAAAGTAAGGAATCAAGTAAGCAACGGTCCAAGTAAAAAAAGGATGGAAAACCAATTAAATTTTTTAAATTCAAGAATGGAGGAAATGGGGAGATTGATACGAGAAATAAGGTACGAAAAATCATACAACCCGAGCCAACACAACTTGACGTGGGCAGAAAGGGCAGTGGGAAACCCCAACACAGCCTTAGGAATGGACTACATGATACCACAGGGTGGTCAAGGAAGAACAGGTCGTTGCCTGTAAAAATGGAAGAGAAAAGAAGAAATAAAAAGAGAAGAGGAAAAAAGAAAGCAAAATTTTACAAAGCTTTCAAGCTCTATTACATTAACATAAGGGGCATAAAATCAAAAGTGGATTCGCTAGAGGAAATAATAGAAAAAGTTAAACCAACCGTTATTTGCATCACAGAAACACATCTGAAGGAGGAAGAAAATTTGAAGATAGCAGGTTATAGGGTCTTTAATAATAATAGAAAATCAAACGGAGGAGTGTTGATTGCAATAAAAAATGAATTGCAAAATGTAACGGTGGAAATAAAAAGCGAAAATCAGGGTCACGAGTCTCAATGGGTAAAAATTGATAATGGGAAGACTAAAGTCAGATTAGGAGTAATCTATGCCCCACAAGAAAATAAAACAAAGTCAAGCCATTTAGAAAATATGTACAAGTCTATTAAAGACGAAATAATGATAGCAAATAGCAGAGAAGAAAAAGTAATTGTAATGGGAGACTTCAACTGTAAAGTAGGAAGCATAATAAAAAACAATAGTAATGAGATTACAAAATCAGGCAAAATGTTAAGAGATTTAGCAGGAGTCCAACATGATAATTGCAAATAGCAACCCGAAATGCAGAGGGACTTGGACGAGAATTGAAAAAGAGAAGAAATCAGTGATAGATTATGCTCTAGTTAGAGAAGAAGACGAAGAAGGCATTAGGAGCATGGTAATTGACGAAGAGAAATTGATAACACCCTACAGAATATCAAAAGAAATGGTGTATTCTGATCACTGTGCCATCCTACAAAGATAAAAAGGAACTCATAAAGATTGCCAAAGAAAAAGCTAATATAAGAATAAAATATTCAAAATGGCAAAAAAAAGTGCAAGAAATATTAAGAAAATGTAGTGTAAAAGAGACAAACAGAAAAAACAAGAGGTCCAAGGAATTAAGGAAATTAATGAAACTTAAAAGAACCTTAAAAAAGAATTGTATTAATGTTGGAAAGGAAAACAATGGGGTCAAGAGAAGAATGAAAGTACAGGAGAGCCTTGTTGACCTATACATACAAGAAGAAAAACAAAAAGAGGAAGGTTTAAGAATAATCAAGCAAGTAGAAGAAATCAAAGCAAAAGGAGGTATGAACAGCACAGCCTTCTGGGAATTCAAGAAGAAAGTGGATGGAAAAAATGCCAGTAAATGTACAGCAATCAGAGGAAAGGATGGAGAAATAATAGAGGATATTGAAGAAATAAAGAAAGAATATGAGAAATTCTACAGTGATTTATTTAAGCTAGAAAATCCCCTAAGTGAAGAAGAGACCCTGGCAGAAGAAATCAACAACATGTTTGATAAATGGCTGTCAGGAAGTGACAGAGGGAGATCCAGCAAGGAAGAAAAAATAACATATCAAGAAGTAGAAGCCATCATAAAAAGCCTGAAAGACAAATACACAATGGACAGGCAAGGATTGAACAATGTTATGATTAAAATGATGGGAAATGAGATAATAGAAAGCCTGAAGCTGATACTCACAGAAATTGACGAAAGCATATGTATCCCTAAAGAGTGGGAAGAGATGTGGATACTTTCAATCCACAAAAAGGGAAATAAAATGGAACTAGAAAATAAAAGAGGCTTATTTATTACAAGCATAATTAGTAAAATATACGAGAAAATAAGGATGAAAAAATATAAGGACAGATTCAAAGAAGAGATGAGTCGATTCCAGTGTGGAGGCATTGAAGGAAGATCTACGGCCGATCATCTGCTTACACTAAATGCAGTAATAGACTATAACGCCTATTTGGGAGGGTCGACATACGTATGGTTCTGTGATGCGTATAAGTGCTTTGATAAGCTAGATCTAAAGGACTGCATAAAAGAAATGGGAAAAATGATAGGATGGAAAGAAGCATTGATAGTTAAAAAAATGAATGAAAAAGGTAGAGCAGCCATCAACTGCCCAGCAGGTACAACAGAAGATATAACGATTGAAGGAAATGTTAGACAAGGAACTATATATGGACCCAAGCTATGCAGTATAGCAACTGACAAAGTTAATAGCATTAGCAGAAAAAATATCACATTGATAAGAAATATTGAAATTGAATCACTTGTATATGTAGATGATATAATGTTTCCCTCAGGAAGGAAAGATGGTATCGAAAGTGCCATAAGTAACTGTCATAGCCTAGAGACCCTAAAGAAATTCACTATAAACACCAACCCCAAAAAATCGGGTGTATTAAGAATTAACAAAAGAAAGAAAGAGAAAGAGGTGGAGATTGAAACAAAAGTGAAGAACGGAAAAGTAAGTTTAGTTAAGGAATATAAGTATCTGGGTGAATGGTATACAGAGAAGGGAAACAAAGAATTGAGTATCAGTAAAAAAACCCAGAGGGTTGCATATATGACCCAAGAAATAAGAAAATATGGGGATACGAGAAAAGTTGGAAAGATGGCATTGGAAGTCAGAAAGAAAATATATGAAACAGTAGTTGTACCAACAATATTTGCCAACGTGGAGACCTGGAGTGTAATTAGGGACAAAGATATGAAAGATCTAGAAAACCTCCAATACAAGATAATAAGAAATATGTATGAACTACCTGCGAGTACTCCATATTGGGGCATACTTGCAGAAACAGGAATATGGCCGGTGTCCTGCAGAATAGAATATAAGAAGTTAATGCTCTTCCATAACATCATAAACTCCGAGGAAAAAAGACTAGTAAGAGAGATAATTGAGGATCAGTTGAAGAACCCGTATGGGAAGTGCTGGAGCAAGAGCGTAGAAGAAATCTGCAGTAAATATGGGATGGAAGTGGAAGAAATAAGAAGTTGGGGGAAAAGGACCCTGAAAAAAGAAATCAAGAAAAGAATTATAGAAAAAATAGAAGAAACTATTGAAGAAAAAAAGAAAATAATGAAAAAATTAAGATTTATTAAAGGAAATGGCCCTATGCCTTATATCAGAGAAATTTTTCTGGATAAGGCATCCCTTGTGATGAAAGCAAGATTAAATATGCTCAACTTAAAAGCAAATTTCAGGGGAAAATATGATGACAATTTGTGTGATTTATGCAAAGAGGAAGAAGACACCACTGAACATTTATTTTTATGCCCAAAGTTAGAACAGCTAAAGAATGTAGAAATAAGTTTAGGTACGCTGAAAAATCCTAGCAGGGATCTGGCTGCATTTATAGATAGGGCAATGAATATAAAAGAAGAGTTTAGGAAGCCCAAACTGATTACCACAACAGGTTGCCAAAACTGATGATAGCAAGGTCTTATCCTATCCAATTTCAAAGTATAAGGGAATAAAAGTAAAGATTGTGAACCTCATTATGATATTAATTTATTTAAGGCACAGATGATATAAACTTAATAATAAGAATAAGCTTAGAAGCTTTGCAACTATCTATAACGAGATAGAGTACCCGCAAACTTATTTTGCGGAGTGAGCAATAAGGAACCAGGAACCAGGAACCAGGTAGCTACTGCAGGTAGGTTTCTTATGAGCGATACGTTAAACGGCATAACCTGCGTGTTAGTCTATGCAGGTTAAGAATTATGAGATTAGCATAAATAGACAGGTCATACGGTAATGCAAAGGTATCTCAATTATTGGTAGCCTACCAGGTAAGACAGACTTAGAATGCACGAGATAGGCTAGATTGTACCATAACAAATTTACCCATAAGTATTTATAAAGTTTGAAGTTTTTATATTCTGATATGCAATTTTACTGTAATTGATTGTTAATTTCAAAGAAGGTTATTAAGATGGTATGTAATTCAAAGGATTTGGATAGTTTGTAGAATGGTGGACACACCCACCAACTAATCCTATGAGAGATTACTGAGGTTTCAATGGAGGTTACTTTAGGTTAGGTCATTGCTTTTTATATTAGGAAATACAATTAAATTGACTGTTTTTCAATGCCAAATCATCTTAGGTCTGTTCTTAGCATAATAATTAAATGGGGTTTTATTATAGTTATGGACAGGAGAAGCTTTTCTACTAAAAACAGGTGTTTCCTATAGAGAAATGTCTATTTTCGTTTCCTATAGAGAAATGTCTATTTACTTTGAAAATGAGGTAAAGTTTTACTGTATTGCAGGGTAGTATTTCGAACAGAAAATAAATGTT
Source organism: Palaemon carinicauda (assembly GCF_036898095.1). Taxonomy (NCBI): domain Eukaryota; kingdom Metazoa; phylum Arthropoda; class Malacostraca; order Decapoda; family Palaemonidae; genus Palaemon; species Palaemon carinicauda. Next base: position 124,117 of record NW_027170654.1, read on the forward strand.
TTCCTGTAGCAAATAATGTGATTTAACCGGTTTTTATCTTCATTTCAACCGCAGACAGACAGAACAACCAGTTCGACTAACTTCAAGTAGCCGAACAGGTTGTTGTTGTTGTTGCGGTTGAAATGGAGGTAAAAACCGGTCAAATCACGTAATTTACTAGAGGAAAACATATTTTCTGTTAAAATGTTTAAATATAATGGCTCTTGTTTGCTTGCCAGAAAACAAAAACATCAAGCTCGTATGTACTGGCAAGGGGTAATGTTGAGCTGCGCATGCTAACATTAGCAACGCTAAATATAATGGTTCTTGTTCTGCTACTGGCTCGCTTCGCTCGCATGAAAATAAAACATCAAGCACGTATGTACTGGCAAGCGGTAATTTTGAGCTGCGCACTTTAAAAAATTAATAAAACTAACACATTAAAATTAAAGAAATTAACGACTTACTTTTATGACCGGAACGACAAAGCCTGTGGGTCACTGGGGTGTTGTGACTGTGACGTCTTAACTTCTGTATATCCACATCACCGTTTCTTCTTTGTCTTAGCTATCTAAGTTTCAATATTGCAGTAACAGGCGTGAATATCTTTCCTGTATGATAGACTCGAACGGCATTTGGGACACTGTAAACGTTTCTATAACTTCCATCGTAAAATCCGCAAAAAGACCTCACTTGAACTAACAAAGACCTGACTTGGACAAAGTTTCCCACGCAAAAGGGTCTGTTAGAAGGTGTATGGATAGACCACTTGAAGAGGTAAGGGAAGGGTGTTGGGAAATATTAACCCCCCTGTGCAAACTTTCCATACGTAAGGGTTCGTGATTGGTTAACGGAAAAACAACGAAGTCTAGAGAGTAAACATGAATGAACTAGAATGGGAAACTTGTCCAGAGCAAGTATTTATGTGAAATTTTGGCGTGACAAGGTAATAACAAAATGTATAAAAGTAATATAGCAAGATATAATGGAGTGTATGATAAATAATATTTGATGGGAATATAAAATGAGGTGATTCTGTTTTTGTTTGCCTTGTTAATATGTTTTGTAAGTTGCAACATCATGTGATTTAATCATCTTTATACAGTACAGTAACTTGAAAAGTATGAGTTAACTATAAGTGTTATTAGAACAGTTCAAAGCACTTAGGAGATACTTCTTTTGTTCCTACATGAATACAAATCCGTTCTTTAATTGGAGTATCAATTCAGTAAATCTGAGAATGCCGTTATAAATTTAAATTTGATAGGGGTAATTATAATTACAAGTCAGCTTGACACTCACTTTTCACATCGGCCACAAACAGTGCTGGGGGTGTATGTATGATAGCGGCCACCTGTATGTATGATGGCTGCTGACTAAGAATACGGCAGTGTAAGGAGGTGGGGCGCTGGGGGCCGTCAGCCCCCTGTTAGGTAAGTAGGTAAAGACACGGCTTGTAGTTGAAGTTAGTTGGTGTCCATATTTTATGCTCGCTGGAGGAACTGGTTGCTGATATTCAAAGGCTCCCTGTGCTATATGCATAATGTTGCTGCCTCAAATTTGGCCTGGTTTGATTATTTGCTTTCTCTCAAGAATAAATGCTTAAGTCGGTAGACAGGCTGTTATGTTCAGGTAAATCTGGAAAAATTAAAAGTACAAAAATATGCACTTGTTCTGGGTAAATCTGCAAATGTGGGACAGGATTATTGTGTAAATCTGTCATTAATTTAATGCTTCTTGTGCCTTTTGTCTCTCGTGGATCTTGACTGACCACAGTCATCCCCTCGCTGTGTGTGGTTGCACAATAACAACCTGAACCTAAAGAAGTTGGTTTTCTTTGGGCATCACTGCTGCTTAATTGCTGTGGTTTTTCACCGCTGCTAGGCCTTCTGAAGCTGCCCCTTTGGTGTATCTCTGACTCCTGCAGGCCTCGACCTCAAACAAGGCTGGCAAAAAGAAGTGTGTTCACTATTACACCTCTTCAAGGTCTTTCTCCTTCTCTGCCTCGTCTTCATTACATTGTTTAGACACTGCTACTTCTGGTCGATAAGACATTCATGCATTTGGTGACTTTATTTGAGGTACATGCAACGAATGTTTGAAGCTGAAAAAATAAATGTATGTAATTACACACCTGTAATGGCTATAAAATAAAATGGGCTACTATACCTGTGATAGGCCATCTTGCTACATACATATAGATACACATAAATATGACCTTCCAGTGGTATGCATGGATTTGGGATATGTGCTGTCATATATACTAATCTATGTATGTACATTGTGATGCATGGTTATATTTACTGCCAGACCTGCATAAAATTACTCATTGCGAGAACTGTAAAATGTGCCCCTGATTAGCCTATCCAAATGTGTGACTCTCATCTGGTTGCTATGTAGCCTGCAATTTACATATAACATAATGCCCCCTCTGGGCTCATAATAATGATGCACCTTCTTATGCTATTACTTACACATAGATCAAGACAATAGTCCTAAGATCACTGTATAACAGTTCCGGTAGCTGTGGCTTCCGTTGTGAATCTGTTTATTTCCCTGTTTACCTTTTGCACCCCTAGGTGGCGCGCATGCCGCTTGCCTGCCAGATTTGACCTGTCATAACTCATTATTCCACAACTTCTAAGAAGAAGATATCATTGAAGAAGCCAGGAAAAGAGATTTACAAAGGGCTCGCAGAAGACTCCGACTGCTCACACCTGAGAGGGATTGTACGGTACCAAGAACCAAACCAGACTAGGAAAGTGTCTCGGCACACAGTATAGGATTTTACTCTTGCTTTACCAGTGCTGGATCTCCTTTCGGACTGAGCGTGCACACTGTAGGTAGAGATGAAGGGATCAGTCTTTCTACCCTTCTTTATCTGTGACAACTGATCTCTCTTTCCTCATGCAAGAGAGAGAAAGAAGTGTTGGGATCATCATCTCCTCCAACGCCTATTGACGTAAAGGGCCTCGGTTAGATTTCGCCAGTGATCTTTATCTTGAACTTTTAATTCAGTACTTCTCCATTCATCATCTTCTACTAAGCACTTCATAGTCCTCAGCCATGTAGGCAGGACCATAAGCCTTGACTTGCATACCGTGACACCTTATCAGTTTGGATTACTTCTTGATACCAAGAAGTAATCTAAATTGATAAGGTGTCATGGTGAGCAAGTCAGGGGCTTGCGGTTCTGCTATTAATGCTTGGTCTTGTACTAGCCTGAACATCCTCGCACTGCTTATCAGGATGAGGGGAACTGCACTTCTAGACATTTTCCTGGACACTTGAGGAACACTGCTGTCTCACTCCCTAAAGAAACGTCAGTTTTGAAGGGCAGGAAGATGACTTGTAGTAAGGTTTCATTGCTTCTGTTTGAGAGAGGATTCTAGGTGAGAGGAACCAGTGATTGGTCATACTTTCTCTTATGTAATCACTTTCAGGAATACGATCCTTTGTCTCCTTGCAGGTCCGGGAAACAGTTTCCATGCATCCACGCTACCAGGAACACAAGCATGGGTCTCCTTGTGGCTCATAGGGCCTTGGAAGATGTTCCCATGTGTACACTCGATCAGGAACTATGAGTTGCCTCCTCGCTCGTAAGAGTGGCGATATTTTACTTTTCTTGAGTACAAGGGGTCCGAACTAGATGTTGAATCAGTTTTACGCTTGATTAAATGACAAGATTTTCTCTCGTGTGGTCATGTTCAGGAATACGATTATCAGTTGGGATCGGTCTCCTCTTGATTCTAAGATCAGGGGAAATGTTCCCACATGCATGATAAGGAACATGATCACAAATCAGCTGTTCTTTCTCCTCATCCATGCACGATTGGGAACATGAACACATGACCTCCATAGACTGCTATTAGCACTCGTACAATCCTCAAAATGTTCAATTCCATATTCATAATTGCGGACAAGGTTCATCATCACCTGGTGACTGATTTCACGCAACCTGCCTGCACGCTGCCCGATATTGATCTCACTAGTACTATGCTCCTCTAGTTTTGAAGGGTACTTTCAGTTTCCATTCCATCCATCTTCCAGGGAGCTCGTCGAATTCAGCCTAGACTGCAAGTATTCCTGCTTATGATGCAGTGTGGCTATCCCGCCGTGGCATAGCAGGTTTTTTTCCCCAGAGAACTCTCCCTGCTTTCCTCATGGCTGCTCAGGTGCAGGCTTCCGCCTCCTCTGCTTTTTGGAGGGCTGGTCAACTCCGGTAGGCTCGGGTTCGACCTTCTTCAGCGCCGGGACAAGCTTCCGGATGCTTACCATGAGTGTGGGTTCATGGTATTTTGCTTGGAGCCTTCTCTTCTTCTGCCTCAACATCTGGAGTATCTGGCCATGATATTGAGTCAACGGCCTTACCACGTTGGAAACCCCGCTTCTCGTCCGTCCAGCGAGGTTAAGCAACGTCGGTTCTGGTCGATACTTGGATGGGTGACCACCTGGGGACGCCAGATTCTGTTGCTACATCCTCTGAGCCTTCCTTTCAGTTGACTGTGGCAAGACTGAGGAGAGTCGCAGTACCTGTTCTCAGTCAAGCAGAGCTTTCAGCCCTACCTTGGAACGTTTCCTAGTTCTCCTTTCCTCATTGACCCGTCTATAGTCCGAACGGTCGCCTCAGGATAAGTTCCATGTGGGGCGGTCCAAGTTCCGGTGGTTTCAGGCAACGTTTAACCGGACTTCCTGGCCCCTATGGGACCAGCGGAACTATTAGACCTGCAATGGGTGTTGACCTATGGAGCCTCTTGATGGTAGTGGATATTCTCGTCCTTTCCCCACATTCTTGATGCTGTTCTCGGACTCGTCAAAGGAAAGGGGGGGGGGCATGTTCCGGTCCAGGCCTATGGCCAAGACCTGAAGGATACCTCTCCATCATTCAGGCAGGCTTAGGGGCCGTAGTCTGGCCCCTCTACAGATCCTACAGCTCCTGCCGAGTCGCCTTGTGCGCGTCGACTTCATGATTCTGGCGTGTTCTAACCAGCAGGGGACGCATTTTCACACCTTCACATCTTGCAGTAGAGATACCGGGATGATTGAGATTCTCTCAATACCAACATCGGCTCTCTCATTCCAGGCAGGGGAATGTTCTCTCTGACTATCCGAGCAGAGCCTCGTAGAGAGAGTGTACCTGGGGGTCTTTGACCTTGAGTAACCAGCAAGTCCTGGTCTGGGGGACCTGATCGCGACAGCTTGGAACCTCAAGCTTCCGCTGTTCTTCCCCCCAGTCTCAGACCCCGAGACTCTGGCAAGATACATTCCGGTGATGGTGGGACAACTTCGACGCCTGCGTCTTCCCTCCTTTTTGTCTGTGGACAATGGGTCTCAACAAGACCAGGTTGTCTGTCAACCTTTCAATGGGAGAGCTCCACTGGGACTATGCGCAGAACGGTTTTGGACCCTCTGCTTCCCCTGACGGAACTCCCGGGAGAGCTTCTCCCACGGCGCAGACTACTCAAACAACCACACTGCGACATCTCTCCTGAACCGGGGCGTCGCTTCGGCTTCATGCCTGGAGACACTACGCCTCCTCCTCAAGAAGAGACAACCCGCTACAGTTGCGATACGGAGGTCGCGTCATCTGTGATAGTCTCCGCAGGGGTCTTCCAGGCAAAGTGAAGAGTCTTCGGTGGTTGGTGCCGTGGGAGATATACCTCTTCCCTTGAGGCCTCTTCTCCAGCAATAATGGTCTTATTGCCTTTCGGCGGGAGGAAACTCCTTTCCGCTCTCGGCAATGAAGCCTGTCGCTCAGCCTTTCCCTGACCTTCAGGCTTAAAGGAATAACTTTTTCCTGCCCACTGGATCTTTCCTTGCTCATGCGAAGCTACGATCGTCCCTGAACTAGTCGGAGGAAGACCTCCAACTTGGAGCATGGCTCAGACTTTTAGTCCTTTAAGAGATCTTCTCAAGACCCTTAACGACAGGCCTCGGATTGTATTCCGCCTTGGGTCTCCTGCTCACTCTGGCCACGGCCAGTGTGTAAGCAATCTTCTTGGTCTCGTACGACTCCCCCTTTCTAAGGAAGAGGGGGAGACAACATTCAGGTTCGCTCCTGAGTTGTTGGCTAGACTCAGAATCTGAGGGTCCCGGCCCTTCGGTCCAATTCCTTCAAGATTTCGAGTCTCCATTCTGTGTCTGATGTCCCAAGACCTTCTCTTTCTTGCCAGTAAAGGAATCGAGAGGTTAGCTTTGGGAATAGCTGCAGTTTGTCCTCAGTTGCAGCCGATTTGGGAGCACAAGGAGGACACGGGGGAGAGTCACCAGTATACCTCTTCAGCCCGGACTCAAGGACATTCATCTCGACCTGTCTCCAGACCCTCCCCCGTCACGTCGCCCTACAGCACGATGTTGGATACATCGCAAGATCCCTCGCCTTCGAGTAATACTACTCTGTGACGCAAGTGCTACAAGCTGGAGTCTGGAAGCGTCTAATGACCTTCGCAGCCCGCTTCCTGCAGGGCGTGACCCACAGGAGTCTCGATACGTTTTCTATCGCTTTGTGGTGGCTACACAACAGCTGGTCTAACCTCAGGCTTGAGGGCATTGTTATCAGGTTTTAGTATGCATGAACGAAAGAAGTATGTCTGGCCCTTATTTCTTTCTTCATCATCCCCTCTACGGGGAGGCGGCATCCTGGTCTCTGCATAGCTGACCTCGAACCTCTGCAGGTAAACCATGCTTCCTTGTGTTCCGAGTATTGAGTCAATACTGTCGCGTCCCCCATACCCTGACGAGGTGGTATTGGGAACGTCCTAACCCAGAGTTCCTTCTGGAACTCCAGGTCAACTGCCTAGGACGGGTCACACTTCTTCCTTCACACACAAGCTTATATAGGCCACACGGTTCCTTGCGGAGCAAGGAACTTGTGAGGTGCAGGGACTCCTTTTCTCGAGTGCGACTCACTCGTATTCTGAGTCCCCGGGTAAAGCCAAAGCCAGTATGGCTGGGGACTTTCCATCCTACCTAAGGGGTAAGTCACCCAATGTAAATAGCGTGGTTTGTATTTCGGTTACGGAACAAATGACAAATTCGAAGATAATTTGTATTTTTCCTAACCATACAAACCATAGCTATTTACACATATTTGCCCGCCAGCCCTGTCCCCCAAGACAAGTCCTACCTCTAAGTGAAAGTGAGCATTCATCTGTATGTGAGGGGGGGGGAGGGGTAGCTAGCTACCACTCCCCTACCCCCCCGCTAACTAGCGCGGGGGTAATACACCCTCGTTGAATTCTAATGGCTCGCCATTTCAGCTGCGCTAAAAGGTAAACCCAATGTAAATAGCTAAGGTTTGTATGGTTAGGAAAAATACAAATTATCTTCGAATTTGTCATATTATTAGTAATTTGTATTTTTCCTAACATACTTACCGAGAAACACTTTCGAGTTATGACCCCCCCATCCTTCCCCCTTGTGCCTCACTGAGCTTTAGTATTGTTCCTTACATAAAACTTACTGAAGCCTACAACCTGGGAAACATGCGGCTTGGCTCAGTATCGCCCTCAGGGCACGTTCTCCTCCGCTAGGCCTATCATTATAGAAAATGGGAGTAGGGTAAACTACGCAAAACACTGGTCATTTGAGAGGAGGTTCCAGGTAACTCCTATGAAAGTGTTTCTCGGTAAGTATGTTTGGAAAAATACAAATTACTAATAATTTGTGATATTTTGTAAAATTTTGCTCAAGGTCTTTTGATGCTTATTGAAAAGTAAAAGGATTTTTATTACCCTATTGAGAAGTATTATTCTTATACAGTATTCCTTTTTGGGAAGTCAAACAATTGAATTTTTCTCCTGATACTTTTGTTTCATTTCAGGCGGATCAACTTTGCACACAAATTGATCGAGATCGAGATGAAGCACATCTTGTCGTCCATTGGCAATGACTTAAGTCAGTTCGTCATGCACTTGCAGTATATAAAGGTAAGTCATTGGACTAACTAGAATTATTTTACTTTGATAAAAAGTTTTTAATCGATGATATATTGTACAGTGTGATGCCGTAAAACCTTTTTGTTCCGTAACTAAAATACAAACCACGCTATTTAATATGGGTATTTTCAATATTAAACTTACCCGATAATCATGTAGCTGTCAACTCTGTTGCCCGACAGAATTCTATGGAGGGATACGCCAGCTATCACAATACTAGAAGGGGGTGTTCTTACCAGCGCCACCTGTGGCCAGGTACTCAAGTACTTCTTGTTGACACCTCCTCAATTATTCCTCTGTCGTGCTTCTGACAAGACGTTCTGGGATACGCTTATGTTCTTGGAGTATTTTCACGACTTTGGTGAAGTATTTCTCTTTGATTTCGGCTGTCGCTTTACTGGAAACTTCTATTTTAGCTTAGTTAGCTTTTGGAATTAATTTGATTATTTTTGGTGACGAAGAGAGTATGAACTCTCGTTCACCTTTCAATGGCCGACCCTTCCCTTAGACGGAAGTGTTGGTGTCTAAGAGAGTATAGACTCTCTTTCTTAATTTTGCTTAACAAAAGTTATAGATTTATTTTATATCTCTCCGCCTCTTCGATTAACTTCCTTTTATTATAAACTTATTAAAATTAATTTTTATATTTGTTTATATTCGACCTTCCTAATAGTAGGCGGTCTTTTCTTGGTACCGAAGTTAATTATCGTGAGCCCGTCATTTCGGTTTTACCTGTTAACATATTATGCTATTTTAAGGTCTTTGAAAGAATTTCTTTGATAGTCTCGTACTTTTTCAAAGTTGAACTAACGTTTTGTTTGTCTCGGCAGTTGTTGACGTTCAGAACGTTTCAACTTGCACTCTATCGTTACGATAGAGAAAGAATGTTCACGGTTTCACATTGCAGTAAAGAGTAACCGTTTCTAGCTTTTTGTTCATTCTTTCTTAACTTAATGGTTTTGATCCTAATAAGGAACTTTTCTTTTTGGGAAATATTTCAGTTTTTTCCTTTAACAATAATATGTTTTAACGATATATATGATTGGGCTCTTCTCTCAGGTTCTAAGTCAAGAGAGAGAGAGAGAGAGAGAGAGATAGAGACGGAGGGAGAAAGAGGATAAACGTTTCCCTCAAGCCTGCCAGGCGTACGAGTAACGTCGTTATCGTTTTGCTCTTATCCCTAGTCTCTTTAGGGGAAGAAACTAAACGTTTCTAGAGTGATCTAGTGTTTAGTCTCTTTCCAGCCACTGAATTTTCTTTCATTAGATTTTTCTGTTACATTGTAATTCTGTTTTCGCAATTACTAACTTTTGAGAAGGATAGAATTGCGTGTTTCAGGTACAAACCACTTAAAGTTTCGAGTTCAGTGAAATAAGTGCAAACAGAAATCAAAGTGATAAGTGATTAGCGCAAAGTATGTCAGTGTTATGCGTGAGGGTACTTTTGTGCGCGCCAGTCGTCCTCCCAGTCCGGGACCTCTTGCAAGCTCCCAAGCCCAGGGGAGAAGCAATGTCGAAGGGCATAAGGGTTCGGCAGGCCTTGATCGGCGCACAGAAGTATCCTCGGTGGTTGTGGGCGTGTCTTACCGAGACCGTCACTCCCACCCGCAGACGATTGAGCCCTTATTTTGCTCGTCTGCAGAAGAGATTTAGAGGAGAAAATAAAGGCAGAGTACGCTGGTCTCAGGTCTCAAGACCTCTTAAACGTAAAGTCCAGACCTATGCCAGACGTACGAAGTAAAGTTCAACAACCCGGATGCAGTCATTGGGTTAGCTCTGTCTCTCCTCAGTCATCAGTTTGTCGGGCTGAGAGTGCGCCTACACTCCCCCCCCCCCTATGCTCGCTCCGCCTGATCGCAGTACCACCTGCCAGGCGTACGATGTTGTGGACTCTACTACAGTCCATGCAAGCACAGCTTTCGGACCTGATGCGTGAGTGTCGTGCTGAGAGTGTTGCACCTCCTCCTCCTCCTGCACCGGTGGTGCACCAACCGCCTGCACCCGTTCAGCCTGTGCTGCACCCGCCTGCACCGGTGGTGCACCAACCGGCTGCACCCGTTCAGCCTGTGCTGCACCCGCCTGCACTCGCTGCACCCAGTCGCAACACCATCTGCCAGGCGTACGATGTTGTAGACTCTACTACAGTCCATGCAAGCACAGCTTTCGGACCTGTTGTGTGAGTGTCGGGCTGAGAGTGTTGCACCTCCCCTGCACCCGTTCAGCCTGTGCTCAACCCGCCTGCACTCGCTGCACCCAGTCGCAGCACCATCTGCCAGGCGTACGATGTTGTAGACTCTACTACAGTCCATGCAAGCACAGCTTTCGGACCTGTTGTGTGAGTGTCGGGCTGAGAGTGTTGCACCTCCCCTGCACCCTTTCAGCCTGTGCTCAACCCGCCTGCACTCGCTGCACCCAGTCGCAGCACCATCTGCCAGGCGTACGATGTTGAACCTCTTTCTGTGTTCGCTGTTCCCAGTGTTGTTCAGCCTCAGCCTTCTTTAAGGCAACCTTCGGTTTGGGATCAGGAGGATTACCCCACTCTTCCTCCTCCTCCCCTGGCTGCTCCACCGGTGGTGCAACTCTCGGTGGAGGTACAACCTCTTCCACCTGTGAGTCAGTCTCCTCAGCTGCTGCACCGAGCTCAACCCGTGCACCCTGATCCTGCGCCTCAGACACCTCTGCTTGCGGGAACTTTACCTTGTTCTGCGCAACCTCGGTCTCTTCACGCTCCACTCATACCACAGGAACAGGAACTTTCTGCACCTTCCACTGTTGTTGTTCCAGCTCGTTCTGACTCTGCTGTTCAGCATACCTTACCTCCATTTTCTAACCATGGCAAAAATATGAATCATGAGTTATGAATGTAAGGTAAACATTATGTTGATTTTTAAACCCCATGCAAGCATGCATAAAGCACTCTAGCACTGGTCATGGAATTTCTGAGAAATGTTAAACGCCATGCACACGCTCTGCTTTCCTTACAGCAGGCTCTGCTTACAGCAGGCTCTGCTTACTACATGCTCAGCATTCAGCATGCTCTGCATTCAGCATGCTCTGCATACAACATGCTCTGCATACAGCATGCTCTGCTTTCAGCATGCTATGCATACAACATGCTCTACATACAGCATGCTCTGCATACAGCATACTCTGCATTCATCATGCTCTGCATACCTTACCGCATGCTTCTCAACATATCTTGGGTTGTTGCCAACTCACTAGACTGTCAAGCAGTTTCATAACGTTGCCTTCTAGTCTGCTGCTTTTGCACCAGTGAACCCTCACTCAGAGAACTTAGCTTTTCTAGGATAAGGTCCCTGTAGATGAGAAAGTTCTTTTCTCCCTCCTTCTGATATTCCCTTGAGGACTCTGTCATTTGGAGGGAGCCTTTAGCTGCATAACCTCTTATGGACTTTTATTTAAGCATAACATGCTTACAGGGAAGGTAATGGTTCCACTTCAGCCGCTAATCCCGTCTGTTACCACACCTGCTCCCATAGACCTTGAGCTGTGTTGCATGACATGCAGTCCAAGCTTAGTCCTTGTTAGAGGATTTTTGTTTACGGAGTCAATGTGTCACGGGGAAGACGTTCAACAACCAACAGAAGGGACTTGTTGTGACGCAGTGCGGCAACCTCAGCAACCCGTTAAGGAGTTGTCTGTACGACCCAGATAGTCTAGACAGATTCGGGTTGTCACTGTACTTCCTCGCTTGCCCATGATTGTCAGTTTACAGACTGTGCAGCAGTATCATGATCTTGTGTCCGGCTCCGTCAGACGACTGGCTTTTAAGAGCTCCCACAAGTCGTCGCTGTCTGGAGATTTTCAAATGGACTATGGATCTGACCAAGGAACTGGGCCTCCTGGTCAATTTTGAGGAGTCTCAGCTCGTTCCATCCCAGACCATTGTTTCCTTGGGTATGGATCTTCAGAGTCGAGCTTTTTGGACTTGTCCGTCGGCCCCAAGGATCTTCCAAGCCCTAGAATGCATCCAGAGCATGCTGAGAAGGAACCGATGCTTAGTCAGGCAGGGGATGAGTCTAACAGGGACACTTTCATCGCTGGCCCTGTTCATCGAGTTAGGGAGACTCCACCTCCGCCCCCTTCAGTATCATCTAGCTGCTCACTGGATAAAGGACATGACGCTAGAGACGGGCTCAGTTCCTGTTTCCGAAGAGATGAGGTCTACTCTAACGTGGTGGAAGAACAGCATTCTTCTCAAGGAAGGTCTACCTTTGGCTGTTCAGACCCCCGACCACCGTCTCTTCTCGGACGCATCGGACACGGGCTGGGGTGCGACACTGGACGGACAGGAATGCTCGGGAACATGGAATCAGGAGCAAAGGACACTTCACATCTATTGCAAGGAGTTGTTGGCAGTTCATCTGGCCTTGATAAACTTCAAGTCCCTCCAGCTTACAAGGTGGTGGAGGTGAACTCCGACTACACCACAGCCTTGGCTTACATCTCCAAGCAGAGAGGGACTCATTCGAGGAAGTTGTTCAAGATCGCAAGGGACCTCCTCATTTGGTCAAAGATCGAAAGCTCACGCTGGTAACGAGGCTCATTCAGGGCGATATGAATGTCATGGCAGATCGCCTCAGCCGTAAGGGTCAGGTCTTCCCCACAGAGTGGACCCTTCACAAGAATGTTTGCAGCAGACTTTGGGCCCTGTGGGGTCTGCCAACCATAGTTCTATTCGCTACCTCGATGACCAAGAAGCTCCTCTTGTATTGTTCTCCGATTCCAGACCCAACAGCAGTTCGCGTGGATGCCTTTCTGCTGGATTGGTCCCATCTCAACCTGTATGCATTCCCGCCGTTCAAGATTGTCAACAGGGTACTTCAGAAGTTCGCCTCTCACAAAGGGACACGGTTGACGTTGGTTGCTCCCCTCTGACCCGCGAGAGAAGGGTTCACCGAGGTACTGCAATGGCTGGTCGACGTTTCCCAGGACTCTTCCTCCTAGAGTGGACCTTCTGCGTCAACCTCACGTAAAGAAGGTACACCCAAACCTCCACGCTCTTCGTCTGACTGCCTTCAGACTATCGAAAGTCTCTCAAGAACTAGAGGCTTTTCGAAGGAGGCAGCCAGAACGATTGCCAGAGCAAGGACGACATCCACTCTCAGAGTCTATCAGTCTTAATGGGAAGTCTTCCGAAGCTGGTGCAAGGCCAATGCAGTTTTCCTCAACCAGTACCACTGTAACCCAGATTGCTGACTTCCTGTTACATCTAAGGAACGTAAAATCCCTATCAGCTCCTACGATCAAGGGTTACAGAAGTATGTTGGCAGCGGTTTTCCGCCACAGAGGCTTGGATCTTTCCTCCAACAAAGATCTACAGGACCTCCTTAGGTCTTTTGAGACCTCAAAGGAACGTCGGTTGTCCACTCCAGGCTGGAATCTAGACGTGGTCCTAAGGTTCCTAATGTCATCAGGATTTGAACCGTTCCAATCAGCCTCTTTTAAGGACCTCACATTAGAAACTCTTTTCCTCGTGTGCTTAGCAACAGGTAAAAGAGTAAGTGAGATCCACGCCTTCAGCAGGAACATAGGTTTCACATCTGAAACGGCTACATGTTCCTTGCGGCTCGGTTTTTTTTTTTTTTGGCTAAAACGAGCTTCCTTCCCGTCCTTGCCCTAAGTCGTTCGAGATCCCAAGCCTGTCCAACATGGTGGGGAACGAACTAGAGAGAGTACTTTGCCCTGTTAGAGCTCTTAAGTACTATTTAAGAAGGTCAAAACCATTACGAGGACAATCAGAAGCCTTATGGTGTGCTATCAAGAAACCTTCTCTACCAATGTCTAAGAACTCAGTTTCTTACTACATCAGGCTTCTGATTAGAGAAGCAAATTCTCATCTGAAGGAAGAAGACCTTGCTTTGCTGAAGGTAAGGACACATGAAGTGAGAGCTGTGGCTACTTCAGTGGCCTTCAAACAGAACCGTTCTCTGCAGAGTGTTATGGATGCAACCTATTGGAGAAGCAAGTCAGTGTTCGCATCATTCTATCTCAAAGATGTCCAGTCTCTTTACGAGTACTGCTACACCCTGGGTCCATTCGTAGCAACGAATGCAGTAGTAGGCGAGGGCTCAGCCACTACATTCCCATAATTCCATAACTTTTTAACCTTTCTCTTGAATACTTTTTATGGGTTGTTCGGTCGGCTAAGAAGCCTTCCACATCCTTGTTGATTTGGCGGGTGGTCAATTCTTTCTTGAGAAGCGCCGAGGTTAAAGGTTGTGATGAGGTCCTTTAGTATGGGTTGCAGCCCTGTATACTTTAGCACCTTTGGGTTGATTCAGCCTCCAAGAGGAACGCTGCGCTCAGTAAGGAAGACGAACTTAAAAAAGAGACAGAGTAACGGTTCAATTCGACTTCCTTACCAGGTACTTATTATTTCATTGTTATTTGAGATAACTGTTATATGAAATATGGGATACTTAGCTATCCTTTAATCTTGTACACTGGTTTTCACCCACCCCCCTGGGTGTGAATCAGCTACATGATTATCGGGTAAGTTTAATATTGAAAAATGTTATTTTCATTAGTAAAATAAATTTTTGAATATACTTACCCGATAATCATGATTTAATTGACCCTCCCTTCCTCCCCATAGAGAACCAGTGGGACCGAGGAATAATTGAGGAGGTGTCAACAAGAAGTACTTGAGTACCTGGCCACAGGTGGCGCTGGTAAGAACACCCCCTTCTAGTATTGTGATAGCTGGCGTATCCCTCCATAGAATTCTGTCGGGCAACAGAGTTGACAGCTACATGATTATCGGGTAAGTATATTCAAAAATTTATTTTACTAATGAAAATAACATATTACTTTCGGCGTAGCTGAAATGACAAGCCATTAGAATTTTAACGAGGGTTTACTACCCCACCGCTAGTTAGCAGGGGGTAGGGAAGGGTAGTATACTACCCCCCCCCCCTCACACACACACACACCTGTGCTGAGCTTCACTTTTCTATCGGCTCGGGTGCTATACAGACTTGTCTCCTATCACCCTCGCCTACACTGACAGCCATTAATCTTTGTTTGCTTTTTCTTTTTGACAGAGTGTTTGGAAGTTGGCCTCTGCGATGCGGAAGTGTCCCGGCTTACCTGACCGCCCTCGTGGGACTTATATGTCGGCGGTTGAAACAGATCCACACACCTTATGTCCTTTTTGTAGTTGCCAATGGTGTGATAGAGATAAAGTATGTGGTGAGTGCAGGGAGTGGTCTACCTCCCAGTGAGAGAGGTTTTCCCAGCGCCGGAAGAAGAAGTCGAAACGGGATATTTCTCCTTCAAGGGCTTCCTTGAAGAGAGAAAACCCCAAGGACTCTTCTTCCGTAGCCCAAACCTCCTCCAAAGCTCCCATTCGATTGGCTTCTTCCGAGAGGCAGGCGAGTGGTAGGGTAGGCCGCATTTCTGTTAACCAACCTCGGGGTTTGGGAGAGGGAGTTGCCTACCATAGCGAGGCAGCTCCTCCCCCTCCCCTGGGGGAGGATTGAATTTCTAATGTTGCTAATGATGATTTGTTACAGCTTTGGGCTTCCTTGGGGCTTCAGGGCTCGCCCTCCAAGGAAGCCCTGTTTGACATAACCAGGTTAGGGGCAGCTGTCAAAACAGTCACCGACGTTAGCAGAGGTTGATCCTCTGTCTATCGTCAACGTTATTGTGGCAGAGGCTTCTGACGTGTTATCTCAAACCTCTGCTCCTGTTGCTGATGTAGCTGAAGGCTTAGCTCCCCCCTCCGAACATCCTTCGAGGGAGGAACTAAGTCCAACGGTCTCTCCTGCAGGTGATTCTTCCCCTCGGGGGAGTTCACTGACAGAGACTCCTCTTCGGAGGACTGCCGACGGTCTACCTACTGCCCCCAGAGGGCGTATAAGGCGTAAGGCCCTCCTTCCCCTCCGCCGTAGCCGCCTTCCTTCACCTCACAAGGGTGTTAGGAGGCCCCTCTTTGGCTCATCTTCGCCGCAGTCCGCCGCAGAGGAACCTCGTCGCTGTTCACTTGCCCTTCCAGCTACATCCCTGGACCTGTCCGCTGATCGTTCGCGATCTCCTACTCCTGCCAGACCTGCTGACCTGCCGTCGCCCTTCCTAGCTGCCGACACGCTGTGGTCGCCCACGCATCCTGCGATCAAGCAGGCCACGGTCCCTTCGGGGCAAAAGGGACTTGCTCACATTGTAGCAAAGTCCCTTAAGCGCCAGGTATCACCTGTGCGCCAACGTTCTCCTGTGCGACAGTGCGCTATTGCGCGCAAGCGCTCTACAGTTGCTGACCCAGAGACAACGAACCAGCGAGCTCCTGTTCCTGAGACTTCGCGCTGAGCTACTCAGACTACCTCACATGAAGATTTTTCACCAAGCGATACCATCGCTAGGTCTTCACACCTGGAGGCGATCCAGCAACTACTACAAGAGAGGCTTTTTGAAGCTGGTTGCTATGTGCATGGCAAGATACTTCCGGGAGTCGTCATCTATGGCGTATCAGGCGAAGTGGTCTGTCTTTGGTGGTGGAGGTTATTGACGTGGTATCTCTCCACTCAGTGCCGGTATTCCAGCAGTAGCGGAGTTTTTACTGTTCCTTCGGGGGGGAGGTTGGGGAACTCTCTCAGTGTCGGTGGTGAAAGGCTTTTGTTCAGTCTTGAACATTGTCTTTGAACTGAATCAAGTTAACATTTCTTCCTTGATGGAATTGTCACTCCTCATACAGAACTTCAAGCGTTCTGGCCCTCAGTCGAAAGTTAGACCACCTCCTTGGAACATTGTCAGGGTCTTACATTCACAGAAAGGAGCCCCTTATGAGCCTCCACGTCAAGCATTGGATAAGGACGTGACCTCAAAGATGGTTTTCTTTTCGCCCTGACCTCTGCAGGTAGAGTCAGCGAGCTACATTGTCTTTCGTACGTCATCACCCATTCGAGGGGATGGGTGGCAGATCACACTCGGTTTCGTCCCTGAGTTTGTTGCAAAGACTAAAAATCCGTTCTTAGAGAATCCTAGATTTGGGCCCTTTCGGATTGAGAGTCACTGAACAGTAACAGACGATACTGATCAACTCTTACTATGCCCTTTAAAGAAGATGAGGTTATATCTCATAAGGATGAGAAGAGCTCGACCCCAGATCAATCAGCTGTTCGTCAGCACGGGGAAGACCAAGAGGAGAATCACGAAGAACTCAATCTCCTCTTGGATCAGACGAGTAATAGAAAAGGGCAAGGGCCTTAGACACCTCGACGTCAGGTAGAGGTCCCCATGCCCATGATGTCAGGGGAGTAAGTACTTCTCTGGCATTCCAAAATAATTTTTCTGTTCAGCAGGTACTTCAAGCAGGCAGGTGGAAACGTCAAACAACATTCACCTCCCGCTACCTGCAAGAAATAACCGACAGGAGCCTAGACACATTCTCAGTAGGTCCTGTGGTAGCTGCTCATAACGTGATCTAAACACTTCAGCTCCCTTGCGGGACAATTACCAGTGGTTCTAGGGCAGAGAATTACCCGCGAAGTAAGTCTAGGATGAATGTGGCAGTGACTGGCCACTTCCTACTTCATCTTCCCCTCTCTTGGGGTACAACATTTGGGGAACTCTGCACACCTGACCTCGTTCTTCTGTTGGTGAGTTTCACGCTCTTTGGACAATGTATATGTGTGGTATACCTCCGTCCTGCTGTCAGGGGGAGGTGGAAAGAAATACTGTATATATTAGTAGAGGGCACAGCCCAAATAGCTACGATGTATGTTCCAAGAGATTGATTCCTTATTCGCCAGCCATGATTGCCCAGGCCGATTTCCTACAAGGATAACGTGGTGCAGGATCCCTCAACTATACAGAGGCCATCTCGGGACAGTTGCCAGCCATTTGGTTTTGGACTTCCACCTAAAGGTGAGTCTCCAGAGTAAAGAGCAGAAGTTTTGTATTTTGCTTAGGAACAAATGACAAATTTGGAAGTAATTTGTATTATTTCCGAGCAATACAAACCTAGAGCTCTTTACACATACTGACCTGCCAGGAACAACACCCTGAAAGCCCTGCTGCAATTACATAAAGGACGGTTAGTCCCTAGTGCTGGTGTGAGCGGGAAGATTAACCTACCCCGCTCCCTGTCCCCGCTAACTAGTGGTGGGTAGTTACACACCGACAAAAAACTTTTTGGCTGGTTTCATCTTCACCGAAATAATACTCCATAGTAAAGAGCTCCAGGTTTTCATTGCTGGGAAAAATACAAATTACTTCCAAACTTGTCAGATTTAGTTAAATGATTTTTATTATCATTATCATTATTATTATTACTTGCTAAGCTACAACCCTAGTTGGAAAAGCATGATGCTATAAGCCCAGGGGCTCCAACAGGGAAAATAGCTCAGTGAGGAAAGGGAACAAGGAAAAATAGAATATTTTAAGAAGAGCAACAATATTAGAATAAATATCTTTATAAACTATAAAAACTTTAACAAAACAAGAGGAAGAGAATTAAGATATAAGATAGAAGAGTGTGCCCGAGTGTACCCTCAAGTAAGAGAACTCTAACCCAAGACAGTGGAAAACCATGGTACAGAGGCTATGTCACTACTCAAAATTAGAGAACAATGGTTTGATTTTGGAGTGTCCTTCTAGAAGAGCTGCTTACCATAGCTAAGGAGTCTCTTCTGCCCTTACAAAGAGGAAAGTGGCCACTGAACAATTACAGTGCAGTAGTTAACCCCTTGGGCGAAGAAGAATTGTTTGGTAATCTCAGTGTTGTCAGGTGTAAGAGGACAGAGGAGAGTCTGTAAAGAATAGGCCAGACTATTTGGTGTCTGTGTAGGCAAGGGGAAAGAACCGTAACCAGAGAGAAAGATCCAATGTAATACTGTCTGGCCAGTCAAAGACCCCATAACTTTCTAGCGGTAGTATCTCAACGGACGGCTGGTGCCCTGGCCAACCTACTACCTTCTATTGAATTGACATTGGCCTGCAAATGTGTTAATCAGGCAATGATTGTATTCTGAAAGTAATAACTTGATGTATTTAGGAAAATCTTGCTCTAGGTCTTTTGATGTTTATTGAAAAGTAAAAGGATTTTTACTACTCTATTGAGAACTATTATTTTGAAACAGTATTCCGTTTTGAGAAGTCAAACAATTGAATTTTTCTCCTGATACTTTTGTTTCATTTCAGGCGGATCAACTTTGCACACAAATTGATCGAGATCGAGATGAAGCACATCATGTCGTCCATCGGCAATGACTTAAGTCAGTTCGTCATGCACTTGGAGCATGTAAAGGTAAGTCATTGGACTAACTAGAATTATTTTACTTTGATAAAAAGGTTTTAATCAATGATCTATTGTACAGTGTGATGCCGTAAAACCTTTGTTTTATTGTACACTGATTATGCATGGTAAGGTGTGTGTGACACTGTAGAGCGGTCTAGTGATCTTTGGAAGTGCGGTACAGAAGGTTCTCGACTTGCAAACATTCGGAGATATTAACCCTTTTACCCCCAAAGGACGTACTGGTACGTTTCACAAAATTCATTCCTTTAACCCCATGGACGTACCGGTACGTCCTTGCAAAATAATGCTATAAAAATTATTTTTTTCATATTTTTGATAATTTTTTGAGAAAATTCAAGCATTTTCTAAGAGAATGAGACCAACCTGACCTCTCTATGACAAAAATTAGGGCTGTTAGAGCAATTTAAAAAAAATATACTGCAAAATGTGCTAGGGAAAAAATAACCCCTTGGGGGTTAAGGCTTGGAAATTTCCAATGAGCCTGCGGGTAAAAGGGTTAACACAAATCCAACTGAAAATAACAAAGATAAGATAATGAAATGATGTAATAAATCAATACTATATCATTTAACCCTTTCACCTCCAATGGAAACACTGGTACGTTTCACAAAACTCATCCCTTTACCCCCATGGATGTACTTGTACGTCCTTGCAAAAAACTGTTTTTTTACATCTTTTTGCATATTTTTTATAACTTTATGCAAAACTTCAGGCATTTTCCAAAATAATGAGACCAACCTGACCTCTCTATGGTGAAAATTAAGGTTGTTAGAGCAATTTTAAAAAAATATATTGCAAAATGTGCTTGAAAAAAAAAAACGCCTGGAGGTTAAGGGTTGGAAAGTTCCAAATAGCGTTGGGGGTAAAAGGGTTAATACAGTAAGCAAAATGGCATTTGTAATAACCTGATATCTATTTCATATAAAACCGGACTTTTTATTGACTTTTGTAGCTGGAAATTATAGGCATGGGAGTCAGGTTAGGCCTACCCTAGGACAAAATTTAACAAAATTTGACTTACAAACCGTTTCTTGGAACCTATTAAGTTTGTAAGTTGAGGATCTTCTATAAATTAAGCCCAATATTTTGGTCCCCAACTGGATAGTCTTGTTAGGTGTAATGGTTAAACTTTGTTGTAAATATTTAGATGACAACATTCTAAATGCATTTAAAACGAGTAGAAAGAGCATTCAGACATTTTAGATCTCCGTCAATGAAGATTGTTAACATTTGACTCAAGTCTACAGACTGAGCTTTCCCTTCTTCATATGTTGACCGTGTCGTTGGTGAAAGGCTTTTGTTCAGCCTTGTCTTTGAACTGAATCAAGTTAACGTTTCTTCCTCGACGGAATTGTCACTCCTCATACGGAACTTCGAGTGTTCTGGCCCTTAGTCGAAAGTTAGACCATCGCCTTGGAACATTGTCTGGGTCTTACGTTCACAGAAAGGAGCCCCTTATGAGCCTTCACGTCAAGCCTTGGATAAGGACGTGACCTCAAAGACTGTTTTCTTTTCGCCTTGACCTCTGCAGGTAGAGTTAGCGAGCTACATTGTCTTTCGTACGTCATCACCCATTCGAGGGGATGGGTGGCAGGTCACACTCGGTTTCGTCCCTGAGTTTGTTGCAAAGACTAAAAATCCATCCTTAGCGAATCCTAGATTTGGGCCCTTTCGGATTGGGAGTCACTGAACAGTAACAGATGATACTGATCAACTATTACTATGCCCTTTAAAGAAGATGAGGTTATATCTCATAAGGATGAGAAGAGCTCGACCCCAGATCAACCAGCTGTTTGTCAGCACGAGGAAGACCAAGAGGAGAATCACGGAGAACTCAATTTCCTCTTGGATCAGGCGAGTATAGGAAAGGGCAAGGGCCTCAGACACCTCGACATCAAGTAGATGTCCCCATGCCCATGATGTCAGGGGAGTAAGTACTTCCTTGGCATTCCGAAATAATTTTTCTGTTCAGCAGGTACTTCAAGCGGGCAGGTGAAAACGTCAAACAACATTCACCTCCCGCTACCTGCAAGAAATAACCGACAGGAGCCTAGACACATTCTCAGTAGGTCCTGTGGTAGCTGCTCATAACGTGATCTAAACACTTCAGCTCCCTTGCGGGACAAGGACCAGTGGTTCGAGGACAGAGGATTACCCACGAAGTAAGTATAGGATGAATGGTGCAGTGACTGGCCTTTTCTTACTTCATCTTTCCCTCTCTTGGGGCGCAGCATTTGGGGAACTCTGCACAGCTGACCTCCTTCTTCTGTTGGTGAGTTTCACGCTCTATGGACAATCATATATACTGTACATGTATACAGTGATGCCTCAGGATACGAAAGTAATCCGTTCAGGATACGGTTTCGTATCCTGATTTTTTCGTATCCTGAGTCGCGTTTTACATGTTAATAGCCTAATCCGTTCCAAGCCTTACGAGAAGACACCTTTTCTTCCATAAACACGCTAAACTGTAGTAATAAACATACAATGCAGCCATTTCTATCATTCAATAATTAACCCAACCATTAAAAACAGCCTAATCCATTCCAGAAACCACTATGAGATTATTCAATAATGTAGTTATAGCCTAGTTATCCCCCCCAAGCCCTAAGAAAACGGTCCGTTTTCTTTACTACTGTATAAAAGTTACGGTACTGTATGTAAAGCATTTGGATCAGTGAAGGTGTATTGTTATCTGTACTGTACCTACACCTAAATTAAGGATTGATACTCTGAAAAAAAGGTTACAGTTAATTAGTGTAACAAAAAAGTTGAAACTTACCTTTTGATTGAGACGATGTCCGATAGCGAAGTCGCGGCAGAGGAGGATGGCATAAGGCAGAAAACGTAACAAGTGACAGACTACGTACAGTAATTTACACACTTAACACATTAACACTTAAACTTTACGAAATAAAAAAATGGCAGAAATAATTAACACTTAACATTACGTATGGAAAACTATAAAATGAAAGAAAAAATTACTTCAACACTTAACGGTAACATAAAACTTAAAATTGAATTTTTTTTTTTGCTTTTTTATAACTTTACGTTTTTCATATTTTCTAAATCTCTTCTACTTCTTCATCACTTTCTTTTTTCTGTTTCTTTTCTTTACTTTCACCTTCTAATTCTTCATCCCTTCCTCTTTTCTGTTTCTTTTCTTTACTTTCACCTTCGTCTTGGCCTACTAATACCGCTGGCCTCTTTAATAAGAAACTATCCATTGAACCTTGTTTCTGCCTACTTTTCAACACATTTCTAAAATGCGTTAGGCAAACGTCATTGCATTGTTAAAGCGCACGGTTGGTATAAACTTTTTCTGGATGTTCCTTTTCGACGTAGTCTGCCATTTTATGGAAACATGCGAGAATTTCCTTGATGTCTGCCGTTTTCAAAGGTATAACATCCTCCTCATCACCGCTAGAGAACTGCTCTTGAACATCACTCACTTGCATCGTCTCCAACTCCTTTAGGTCGTCCGTCGTCAACTCCTCGTGGTGCTCCTCGATAAGTTCATCTATATCCTCCGCGCTAACTTCCAGCCCCATGGTCGTACCAAGATGTACGATGTCAGCCACCTCACACTGCTGAATTGGTTCAGGATCGTCAACGATCTCGGCTTCGCCTCCAGGCTTCCCGAACCCTTCGAAGTCTCGTGCAGAGACAGCATCAGGCCAAAGCTTCCTCCAAGATGAGTTCAGGGTACGCCTCGAAACTTCCTGCCAAACGAGATCGATGAGTTTGAGGCATATCACGATGTTAAAGTGATCTTTCCAAAATTCACGCAGAGTGAGGTTTGTACTCTCTGTGACTTGGAAACATCTCTGGAAGAGATGCTTCGTGTACAATTTTTTAAAATTTGAAATAACTTGCTGGTCCATGGGCTGGAGGAGAGGGGTGGTGTTAGGCGGTAGATATAGGACCTTTATGAAGGAATACTCGGCCAGAAGATATTCCTCGAGGCCAGGAGGGTGAGCTGGAGCATTGTCCAACACCAGCAGACATTTCATAGGGAGGCGGTTTTCTTCCAAATATTTCGGACAGTCGGACCGAAGCAGACATTCACCCAATCAATGAAAAGTTGCCTCGTTACCCAGGCTTTAGCATTCGCCCTCCACATCACGGGAAGGTTCTCCTTGATGACTTTTTGGGCTTTGAAGGCTCGGGGATTTTCTGAATGGTACACCAGCAGGGGCTTTATCTTGCAGTCCCCACTGGCGTTTGCACAAAAAGCAAGGGTAAGCCTGTCCTTCATAGGCTCATGTCCGGGTAGCCTCTTCTCCTCCGCCGTGATGAACGTCCGACGAGGCATTTTCTTCCAAAAAAGTCCAGTTTCGTCGCAATTGAAAACTTGCTGCGAACTGTAGCCTTCCTGCAGAGTCAACGTGTCGAACATTTTAACAAAGGCTTCGGCGGCCTTCGTGTCCGAGCTGGCTGCCTCCCCATGCCGTACCACTGAATGAATGCCAGTCCTTTTCTTGAATTTCTCGAACCACCCACGAGAAGCCTTGAACTCTGTGGGTTCCTGCTGGGATGTTCCTTCTCCTGGCCCCTTCTTCGGCCTGAGAACGCACGAGATCACCGAAAATGGCGGAGGCCTCTGGCAAATTGTAGTCTCAGTGATGGTGTCTCCTGAGATCTCTTTGTCCTTGATCCACACAAGAAGCAGCCTCTCCATCTCGTCATGCACGTGGGTTCTCTTGTTGGAGAAAATAGTGACGCCCTTAGAAGGTGTCTCTGCTTTGATGGCCACCTGCTGCTTCAGGATGGTGCCTATCGTAGATGGATTCCGGCCATACTCCTTGGCGATCGCATTTAAATGCATGCCAGACTCGTACTTTTTTACGATTTCAAGTTTCGTCTCCATCGAAAGCATCGTCGTCTTCTTCTTTCCTTCGGCAACATTCTTGGGACCCATGGCTACAGTAATACGTAATATAATACACTACGTACGTTATATACAGTACTATGTATAGTAAACACTAATACAGTACAGTGCACAGTAACGAATGTTTAATAACGATAACACGTGGCGTACGAATGTACTGTATATTAACACTACTGTATGTCAAACAAGCGAAAGCACACAATGTCTGTTAACGATACCGCGGTCGGAACGAAAAGAGAGAGAGAGAGATGAACGCCCGTGCGTAAGCAAGCTGGAAGCAGGATCTTATGGCGTCAGCTAGCGTCTGAGTAGGGAGATAACCAGTGTGAGCGGGAGGCTGTAAGTGAGTCTACCCAAGTTCAAAGTCCGGCGGCGCGCGCTTTTTAAAATCACTCTCGGCGAAGAGTTGGGATCTCGTAAGGTTTTCGTATCCTGAAATTTTATTCATATACTGGGGCATAAAAATCTTCCAATCACTTTTCGCATCCTGAATTTTTCGTAAGCAGAAACTTTCGTATCCAGAGGTATCACTGTATATGTGATATGCCTCTGTACTTCTGTCAGGGGGAGGTGGAAAGTAATAATGTATATATTAGTAGAGGGCACGGCTCGAATAGCTACAGTGAATGTTCCAAGAGATTGATTCCTTATTCGCCAGCCATGATTGCCCAGGCCGTTTTCCTACGAGGATAACGTGGTGCAGGATCCCTCAACTATACAGTTGCCAGTCATTTGGTTTTGGACTTCCACCTAAAGGTGAGTCTCCAGAGTAAAGAGCAGAAGTTTTGTATTTTGCTTAGGAACAAATGACAAATTTGGAATTGTATTGTTTCCGAGCAATACAAACTTAAAGCTCTTTACACGTACTGACCTGCCAGCAACAACACCCTGAAAGCCCTGCTGCAATTACAAAAGTGACGGTCAGTCCCTAGTGCTTGTGTGAGCGGGAAGGTTATCCTACCCCACTCCCTGTTCCCGCTAACTAGTGGTGGGTAGTTACACACTGACAAAAAGCTTTTCGGCTGGTTTCAGCTTCACCGAAATAATACTCCTTAGTAAAGAGCTCCAGGTTTTCATTGCTGGGAAAAATACAAATTACTTCCAAACTTGTCAGATGTAGTTAAATGATTTTTATTATCATTATCATTATTATTATTACTTGCTAAGCTACAACCCTAGTTGGAAAAACAGGATGCTATTAGCCCACGGGCTTCAACAGGGAAAATAGCTCAGTGAGGAAAGGGAACAAGGAAAAATAAAATATTTTAAGAAGAGCAACAATATTGAAATAAATATCACTTTATAAACTATAAAAACTTTAACAAAACAAGAGGAAGAGAAATAAGATATAAGATAGAAGAGTGTGCCCGAGTGTACCCTCAAGTAAGAGAACTCTAACCCAAGACAGTGGAAGACCATGGTACAGAGGCTATGGCACTACCCAAAATTAGAGAACAATGGTTTGATTTTGGAGTGTCCTTCTCATAGAAGAGCTGCTTACCGTAGCTAAGGAGTCTCTTCTGCCCTTACAAAGAGGAAAGTGGCCACTGAACAATTACAGTGCAGTAGTTAACCCCCTGTGAGAAGAAGAATTGTTTGGTAATCTCAGTGTTGTCAGGTGTAAGAGGACAGAGGAGAGTCTGTAAAGAATAGGCCAGACTATTTGGTGTCTGTGTAGGCAAGGGGAAAGAACCGTAACCAGAGAGAAAGATCCAATGTAATACTGTCTGGCCAATCAAAGACCCCATAACTTTCTAGCGGTAGTATCTCAACGGACGGCTGGTGCCCTGGCCAACCTACTACCTTCTATTGAATTGACATTGGCCTGCAAATGTGTTAATCAGGCAATGATTGTATTCTGAAAGTAATAACTTGATGTATTTTGGAAAATTTTGCTCTAGGTCTTTGATGTTTATTGAAAAGTAAAAGGATTTTTACTACTCTATTGAGAAGTATTATTTTGAAACAGTATTCCGTTTTGAGAAGTCAAACAATTGAATTTTTCTCCTGATACTTTTGTTTCATTTCAGGCGGATCAACTTTGCACACAAATTGATCGAGATCGAGATGAAGCACATCATGTCGTCCATCGGCAATGACTTAAGTCAGTTCGTCATGCACTTGGAGCGTGTAAAGGTAAGTCATTGGACTAACTAGAATTATTTTACTTTGATAAAAAGGTTTTAATCAATGATCTATTGTACAGTGTGATGCCGTAAAACCTTTGTTTTATCGTACACTGATTATGCATGGTAAGGTGTGTGACACCGTAGAGCGGTCTAGTGATCTTTGGAAGTGCGGTACAGAAGGTTCTCAGCTTGCAAACATTCGGAGATACTAACACAAATCCAACGGAAAATAACAAAGATAAGATGAAGGAATACTGTAATAAATCAATACTACATCATTTTAAACACAAGACTTACCCGGTAGTCATATATATAGCTTACGTCCCCGACGTCAACGGCAGAAAATTTGAAACTCGCGCCAACCGCCAGTTGGATAGCCAGGTGTACCACCCCTGCACCCTAACGAGGTACCTGGGAACCATTCCAGTGACCTTCATATATTCCCTGCCGTCGCTAGAGGCGACACGTGAATTCTACTCCGTCATTACTGATTGTTTTTTTTGGTGAAGTACAAATCTTTGGTTATTGACTCCCGCTTGTTTTTGATCTCGCTTTGGATATTTCTTGATTTTGTTTGGATTAGATAATTTTTGACCTTTGCTTCTGAATTCTCTTTAAAATTTCAAAATGGCCACCCCCCCTATAACTTTTAGGTTATGTGTGACTAGTGTGTGTAAGAACCGAATGGCTAAAGCCTCTCTTGACCCCCATTCTCTCTGTGTTGCATGTAGTGGTAAAGAGTGTGATTTAGTTGATCGCTGTGATGAATGTGTTTTACTGTCAGAGTATGAATGGATTGAGTTTGATAGATACAGACATAAACTCAAAAGGGATAGATTGAGGCATAGTTCTTCTCGCTCATCTAGAGATATTTCCCCTTCCCATGTCATTAATCCTATTCCTTCACCTGTAGTGGTAGATCCCGATCCCACTATTGCAATTGCTAATGAACCTTCACTAAAAGATATGTTAGTGGCGATTCAAGCTCTCGCCACTAAAGTTGAATTTGTTCCGGAACTGAAATACAAACCACGCTATTTACTTGGGGTAATTACTTTGGCGTAGCTGAATGACGAGCCATAAAAGTTTTAACGAGGGTTTACTACCCCGCCACTAGTTAGTGGGGGTTAGGGAGGGGTAGCTAGCTACTCCCCCCCTCACACACACCGGTGAATGCTTCACTTTACTTTTGGCTCGGGAAGATAACAGACCTGTCTGCGCTCTCCCTCGCTTTGACTGCCATATTAATCTGTTTTTGCTTTTTCTCTTTTGCAGATAGCTTGAAGTTTGCCTCTACTGACAATGCGTACTTGCCCTGGACTTCCCGGCCACCCTTGTGGGACCTGTATGTCGGCGGTCGACACCGATCCCCACACCTTATGTCCTCACTGTAGGGGCCAGCGGTGTGATAGTGATAATTTATGTATTGAATGTAGGGATTGGTCTACCTCTCAGTGGGAGAGGTTTGCCCGGCGCCGGAAGAAGAAGGCCAAAAGGGATCTTTCTCCTTCAGAAGCTTCTCTGAAGAGAGAAAATTCCAGGACTTCTTCCGTTGCCCTTTCCTCCTCCGAAGCTCCCCCTCGAGCAGTCTCTTTCGAGAGGCCGGCGAGTGGTAGCGTAGACCGCTGTGCTGTTGACCGATCCCGGGGTGCGGGAGAGGTAGTTGCCCCTCCTCCCCCGGAGGAGGATTTAATGTCTAATCGTGATTTGTTTCAGCTTTGGGCTTCCTTGGGGCTGCAGGGTTTGCCCTCCAAGGAAGCCCAGTTTGACATGATCAAACTGGGTGCAGCCGTCAAACAATCGCCAACTACAGCAGGGATAGATCCTCTGTCTTTGGTTGACGTTGTTGTGACGGAGTCATCCCTTGGGTCAAGTCAAACCCCCGTTCCTGTGGCTGAGGTAGCTGACAGCTTAGATTCCCCCTCCGAACACCCTTCGAGGGAGGATGTAAGTCCCACGGTCTCTCCTGCCGGTGATTCTCTCCCTCGGGGGAGCTCACATACAGAGACTCCTCTTCGGAGGCCCCTTGATGGTCAGCTTGCTGATCCCACGGCCCCTTGTGGGCGTATAAAGCGGAAGGCTCGTCCTCCCCTTCGCCGTAGAGGCCTTCCTTCCCCTTACAAGGGGGTTAAGAGGCGCCTCTTCGGCTCTTCGTCACCACAGTCCTCTGCGGAGGAGACGACTCGCCGTTCACCGATCCTGCCAGCTACCACCCTAGACCTCTCCGGGGATCGTTCGCGATCACCTTCAGATGATGGTCGTCCTTTGAGACACAGTGACCAGTCTCCTAGACCTTCAACATCTAAGGTTCCTGATGCGCTTGACGCGCCACCTGATCCTGCCGCTGCGCAGTCTCCGGGCCCTTCGGGGCTGAAGGGTCTTGAGCGCAAAACCGCGCCTCCTGCCCTCAAGTGCCAGGTTCTTCCTGTGCGCTCTCCTGCTGCTGTCGCTGCTGTGCCTGCCGTTGCCGCTGTTCCTGACTTAGCGCCACGGCGCTCACCCTCATGCGTTCGCGACACTGTTCCTGCCACGTGCCAGATATCCCCTGCGTGCCCACGCCCTTCTGCACCCCGGCGCCCCCCAGCAGTTCCTGTTGCAGCGTGCTAGCTCTCACCTGCGCACACGCGCCCTCCGGTGAGTTCTAGGAATTCTTGCCGCATTCATTTTCGCCGTAGGACTTTTTGTCACGGACTTTTTGCCGTAGGAAACTTTGCCACTAGGTATTTTTGCCGTAAGGAATTCTTGCCGTAAATTGCATATTACTTTTATAATTTAAAGGTTTATGAAAGAGTTGATCTATAAAAAACAATTAGCATAGTGGCCTACATCAATACATCTAATGCGATGGATGGTATCTGATAATTGCTCTTACTTATGAAGTTTTAAACAAGCAGTTTTAGCCCATACACACACTCCACTGGTCTTTGATAAATAGGTCGTGCTTCTAAAGTTTAAAACAAGTTGTTTATAAACAAGAAATATACACACCTACTTACATACATACATACACACATACATCTAATTAGCTCTTACTTAGCAAGTTTTAAACAAGAAGTATTTAGCATACATACATACACTCTACTACATACATGAATGCCGTATAATGAATAAAATATATCTAAATTATGAGTATAAAAGGGTATGAGAATAATAGTGTATTATAAAACTGAAAGTTTATTTATTTAAAACAAGCAATAAATTTAAGAGCAATTGAAGTTACAATAAATATTCAAATATTCATCATTGTCAAAATAAAATCAATAACAAAGGTATTACAATATAGAAGGTTTATTTATTTAAAATTTTAAATATTTGAAAAAAAAAAACTTTAATTAAGATTAGAATGAGTGCAAATTCATTGCAATACTCCGTAAATAGTGTACTTTATGCTGAAAATCATATCTTGAAACAATTCTTTGTATTCGTACATAAACATCTTTGTACTTTTTCTTCATGTGAGATGCTTCGCCGCGTTCAATATCAATTCTTTTCTTTTTTGCTAGACTCTCTTCGTTTTTCAAAAGGTTAATTAATTGCCAAATATTTGGGTGGATATTTGTAACAGAACTTTGCAAGGCATTATGAAACCCTTCTACACTATCATTGGTGTTTGGTAACTTATTTAAAGTCCGTTCATAAACATTCCACATATCCACAGGAAATGTTGGACCGACTCTTTGTCTACGAGGGCCCCTGCCTCTTACCCCACCAATATAATACGTCTCAAAATAAGATACCAGGTCCTGAGGCAAATCATCGTTGTCAACTAGTTCCTCAAATGCTCTAATAACGTCACTAGAAGGAACAAATGCCAGTGCTGTAAAGAATTTGACCAAGGTGTTAAATTCCAAATCACTCTGGTAACGCACTTTGTGGCCAAATTCACAGACTTTTCGAAAAATATTTTTAGCTAAATGAAACAAACATCCGGTTACACTCACATTTGTTTTAAACTTTAGAAGCACGACCTATTTATCAAAGACCAGTGGAGTGTGTGTATGGGCTAAAACTGCTTGTTTAAAACTTCGTAAGTAAGAGCTAATTATCAGAGACCATCCATCGCATTAGATGTATGTATGTAGGCCACTATACTTATTTTTTTTTATAGGTCAAATCTTTCATATACCTTTAAATTATAAAAGTAATATGCAATTTGCGGCAAAAATTCCTTACGGCAAAAATACCTAGTGGCAAAGATTCCTACGGCAAAAAGTCCGTGACAAAGAGTCCTACGGCAAAAATGTATGCGGCAAGAATTCCGGTCACCCCTCCGGTGCCCCAGCGGCCACCTACGCTCACGCGCCCACCAGCTCCCCAGCGTCCCCCGGTTCCTGCCTTGTCCCGCGCAGTCCAGAAGGTTCCTTCGCTGGCGTACAGGCGCCCACAGGTTCCTCCGGACTCGCCGCGCCTGTCTGGAGAGACGCGCGACACGAACCCACGCGCGGTTCCAGATCCAGCGCTCACCAACAAGCCAACGCGCTTCAACATCCCAGTGCGTCGCCCAGGAGGCTTCTAAGCTGGCGCACGGGCGCTCATGGCCGCCCCTGGGCTCTCCTACCAGACTGCGCGATCCTGCACGCGCTACAACCGCGAGCGACGCCCCGGTTACGCGCCCTATTTCTGTCACGCGCCCTGTTCCTGTCTTCAAGGCGCTTAATGTAACCCTCCAGCGCACAACTGTGCGCCCTCATCCAACCGCGCGCCCTACGCAGCCGCCGCAGCAGCACACCCCGGTGCGACCACATCCTGATGCGCGCCCACGTTCGCCGGCGCGGCCAGCGCGCCCACAGGCGAGCATGCCGGTCCTGTCAGACCAGCGACAACCGCCGCGCCAACGCGCCATCCCTGCCGCACGCGATCCTGCACCAGCGCTCACGCGCCCTCGCCTGGTTCTCCTGGACACGCGCTCAGGCGCCCCCGTTATCTCGCGCCCTCCGGGGCCGCATCAGGTTGCTGCGCGCCCTCGCGTCCGGCCGCCTCCCGTGCCGGCTCCTGCGCGCCGCACGCCCTCGCCATCTCCTACGTGCGCCTGCGACCACGCGCCCGCTCCATCGCCAGCGCGCCAGCGCTCCCTCGTTCCTGAATCCTCACCCCCGCGCGAGCGCGAGATTCCTGTGTCGCGCGAGCCCTTCGTGCGCGACTCTTTCACGCGCGACCCTGACCAGGGCCTGTCATACGACCCGCAGCGCGAGCGCTGCCAGGCGGACAGTTCTTCGTCTCGTTCCCCTCCCCGCAAGCGCAGACCAGTACGCTCGCCGGAGGAGGGGCGTTTCCCGGACAGGTCTTGGGACACTTTCCTTTCAGCCCCACAGGCGAACCCACATTTGTCGACTCCTCCTAGGGATCGCACAATCCCCTTCCCTCCAGAGGGGGTGTCTGACAGCGTGACTGTCAGCCAGCAACCCTGGTTTGGCACCCTAGTCACAGCTCTTGTGCAGGCGATTAAGCCCGCCCTCTCTGACGGGGGTCACAAACCAGCGGCAGCTTCCTCCCCCCTGAAGAGGAAGAGAGGAGTCTCTCCCGTGGAAACTCCTCCAAGGCCTATTTTGTCTCCTCGCAGGTCCTTGCGCAAGGCTCCTTCTCCCCCCCAGACTTTCTCTCCCTCCCCTACGGATGAGGACTACCCATCCTCAGGAGAGTCGGATTAGCCGGACCATTCCCCCATCGCACCAATGGGGGAAGCGCCGCCTCTCCCTGAGAAGTCGTTTCGTCCAGGGGTGGAGAAGAGCCTGCCCCCTTCGTTGCTCGAGTCCTGTATCCCTCCCAGGAGGGAGCCTAAGGACTCTAAGACGATTCCCAAATCATCAGCAAGGATCAGGGAGGAACCGTCTAGAGCCGCTGAGGATGTCCACGTGTCCCCCCGGGAAGAGCCACTGTGGACGGGAGACTTAGCTGCCAGTCCTTCAGGAGGAGAGCACCAGGAGTCAGAACATGTTTTCTGGCAAGTCCTGACCCTCATGAGGAACCTCAATGGGATCCCAGACCCTGAGATTCCCCCTCGTGAAGTTAAGGACACGGTCCTGGACCGCATCTATGGCCCCCAGAAACCCTCTAGGGCCAGTGCAGCTTTACCCTGGTCTCAGGGGATGAAGAGTGCCAGGGACAAGGTCGAGGGCCAGCTCTCTGAGCTTGCCTCCTCCAGCAGATCGAGTGCCGGTAGCAAGCTCCTCCCTCCTCCTCGAGTCCATCAGAGGAGGTACTTCGAGATCCTTGAGGCGTCTTGTCTGAGTCTTCCGTTGCACCACTCTGTGGAAGAACTCACAGGGGGAGTCCCTCTTGAGAGACTCTCCAACTGGCACGTGCCTTTCTCTGCCACTGAGATCTTAAGCCAGGAGAAAGTCACCAAGTGTGCCATGCAGGCAACTTCGTGGCTCGACATCTGGCTGGGGTCTCTGGGCATCCTGGTGCGGTCTGAAGACCTCTCCAAAGAAAGCTCCAGGAAGGCGCTGGAGACTTTCTTACTCTCAGGCACACGGACCATTGAGTTTCTGGCCCACCAAGTCTCAAGCTTGTGGGCCAATACGATTCTCAAACGTCGGGACGCTGTGGCCGAGAGGTTCCACCAGAAGGTCCCCAGTTCGAAGGTTAGCAGGCTCAGACACTCTTCCGTGTTCGGTAAGAGTCTGTTTGAGCCTAAGGACGTAGAGCTCACCGCTGAGAGGTGGAGGAAATCCAACCAGGATTCCCTCATCCACAGGGCCATGACATCGAGGCCCTACAAACCTCCAGCGGTTCAGCAGCCCCGTCCAGCTAAGAACACGAAGAAGACTACTGCAGCGAAGCCAAAGGTGTCTAGGTAGTAGGTTGGCCTGGGCAACAACCGCCCGTTGAGATACTACCGCTAGAGAGTTATGGGGTCCTTTAACTGGCCAGACAGTAGGCCTACTACATAGGACCCTTCTCTCTGGTTACGGTTCTTTCCCTTTGCCTACAAAGACACCGAATAGTCTGGCCTATTCTTTACAGATTCTCCTCTGTCCTCATACACCTCACAACACTGAGATTGCCAAACAATTCTTCTTCACACAAGGGGTTAACTACTGCACTGTAATTGTTCAGTAGCTACTTTCCTCTTGGTAAGGGTAGAAGAGACTCTTCAGCTATGGTAAGCAGCTCTTCTAGGAGAAGGACACTCCAAAATCAAACCATTGTTCTCTAGTCTTGGGCAGTGCCATAATTATTATTATTATTATTATTAAATGCTAAGCTACAACCCTAGTTGGAAAAGCAGGATGCTATAAGCCCAGGGGCCCCAACAGGGAAAATAGCTCAGTGAGGAAAGGAAGCAAGGAAAAATAAAATATTTTAAGAATAGTAACAACATTTAAATAAACATTTCCTATATAAACAATAAAAACTTCAACAAAACAAGAGAAAGAGAAACTAGATACAACAGTGTGCCTGAGTGTACCCTCAAGCAAGAGAACTCTAACCCAAGACAGTGGAAGGCCATGGTACAGAGGCTATAGCACTACCCAAGACTAGAGAACAATGGTTTGATATTGGAGTTTCCTTCTCCTAGAAGAGCTGCTTACCATAGCTAAAGAGTCTCTTCTACCCTTACCAAGAGGAAAGTAGCCACTGAACAGTTACATTGCCGTAGTTAACCCCTTGGGCGAAGAAGAATTGTTTAGTAATCTCAGTGTTGTCAGGTGTATGAGGACAGAGGAATATCTGTAAAGAATAGGCCAGACTATTCGGTGTCTGTGTAGGCAAAGGGAAAGAACCGTAACCAGAGAGAAGGATCCAATATGGTACTGTCTGGCCAGTCAAAGGACCCCCTAATTCTCGAGCGGTAGTATCTCAACGGGCGGCTGGTGCCCTGGCCAACCTACTACCTTTAAACCTCTGTACCATGGTCTTCCACTGTCTTGGATTAGAGTTCTCGTGCTTGAGGGTACACTCGGGCACACTTCTATCTCGTTTCTCTTCCTCTTGTTTTGCTAAAGTTTTTTTTTATAGTTTTTATAGGAAATATTTATTTTGATGTTGTTGCTGTACTTAAAATATTTGACTTTTCTTTATCCTTTCCTCACTGGGCTATTTTCCCTGTCGGGGCCCCTGGGCTTATAGTATCCTGCTTTTCCAAATAGGGTTGTAGCTTAGCATTTAATAATAATAATAATAATAATAACAAGCCCTTTCCTGCCAAGAGCAGAAGGAGCAAGAAGTCCTCCAGGGGAGGCAAGAACCCTAGAGGTAAGAGCCGAGGCCAAAAATGCTAGGGTTGGCAATCCCCCTGCATGTCCACCAGTGGGGGGGTGCCTACAGAGTTGCTCGACAAGGTGGCAGCAACTTGGGTCAGATGCCTGGACGATCTCCGTGATCACTCTAGGTTATCGCGTCCCGTTCACAGCCTCTCTACCTCCCCTGACAGCGAATCCAGTGTCGTTGAGGTCTTTTGCCATGGGATCGGCAAAAGGGCAAGCCCTTCGGGCAGAAGTCCAGACCATGTTGAAGAAGGACGCTCTCCATGAGGTTGTAGACGGGTCCCCAGGCTTCTACAGTCGACTCTTTCTTGTGAGAAAGGCGTCTGGAGGCTGGAGACCAGTCATCGACCTCTCAACCCTGAACGGGTTTGTCAAGCAGACTCCGTTCAGCGTGGAGACGGCAGACATGGTCAGACTTGCGGTGAGACCACTAGACTTCATATGTACACTGGACCTGAAGGACGCGTACTTCCAGATGCCAATTCATCCGTCTTCAAGGAAGTACCTAAGATTCTGCCTAGACAACAAGATCTACCAGTTCAAGGTGCTGTGCTTCGGTCTCTCCACAGCCCCTCAGGTGTTCACCAGAGTATTCACCCTCATCTCTTCGTGGGCTCAGGATCGGCATCCGTCTCCTTCGTTATCTGGACGACTGGCTGATCCTAGCGGACTCGGAGGCAACCCATCTTCGCCACCGAGACAAGCTCCTCGAAGTTTGCCAGGATCTAGGGATCGTGGTAAATCTCGAGAAGTCCTCCCTGCAGCCCTCTCAGAAACTGGTATATCTAGGCATGATCATAGACACCAATCTCCACAAAGCCTTCCCATCAGACGACAGGATAGCAAGGCTGAGGAAGGTTGCGAGACCTTTCCTCAATCGAGAAGAACTCCCAGCCCAATCGTGGCTTCGTCTCCTCGGCCACCTCTCCTCCCTGACCCGTCTTGTTCCCAACGGTCGCCTCAGAATGAGATCTCTCCAGTGGCGACTCAAGTCCCGGTGGAGTCAAGGCCACGACTCCCCGGACACTTTGATCCCTATGGGCACTGCGGAACGGACGGATCTCCGGTGGTGGGTGGCGGATGAGAACCTACGAAAGGGAGTGGATCTTCTCCTCCTCCCCCCCAGATTTGATGCTGTTTTCGGACGCATCAAACAAAGGGTGGGGAGCCCACGTTCTGAACCACAGGACCTCAGGCCTGTGGTCAGAATCAGAAAAGTACCTTCACATAAACCTGCTAGAAATGAAGGCCGTGTTTCTGGCACTTCAGAAGTTCCACCAAGTCCTGGCGGGCCACTCTGTGGTGGTGATGAGCGACAACACCACGGTAGTGGCTTATATCAACAAGCAGGGAGGTACCTTTTCAGAACAGCTATCCCATCTTGCAGTAGAGATCCTGAGATGGTCCGAGGTCCACTCAATTTCACTAGCAGCTCACTTCATTCCAGGCAAAAGGAATGTGCTCGCCGACAGTCTGAGCAGAGCGACACAGATAGTGAGTACCGAGTGGTCTTTGGATCCTCAGATAGCCAACAAAGTCCTGACTTTGTGGGGTTCCCCGACGGTGAATCTGTTCGCTACGGCGCTGAACACCAAGCTCCCGCTGTACTGCTCCCCAGTCCCGGACCCCAAGGCTCTCTGGCAGGATGCCTTCCAACAACGGTGGGACAACGTCGATGTGTACGCCTTTCCCCCGTTCTGTCTGATGAGGAGTGTACTCAACAGGATCTTGAACCTCTGCAGGTACGCTATGCTCCCTTGTGTTTCTAGTATTAAGATGTAATACTGTCATGTCCCCATACCCTGACGAGGTGGTATTGGGAGAGTCCTAGCCTAGATTTCCATCTAAAGAACTCCAGGTCAACTTCCTAGGATGAGTCACTTCTCACCTTCACACACAGCTTATGTAGGCCGCAGCAGTTTCACAGCTGTCAGCAAGGAGCAGGGACCCCTTACTTCTTGAGTTCCTACACACTCGAGTTTGGGGTCCCCGGGCAAGCCAAAGCCAATATGGGAGGGTACTTACCGCCCTTCCTAAGGGTTAAGTCACCCCATGTAAATAGCGTGGTTTGTATTTCAGTTACGGAACAAATGACAAATTCGTAGATAATTTGTATTTTTCCTAACTATATAAACCTTAGCTATTTGCACATATGTGCCCGCCAGCCCTGTCCCCTAAGATAAGTCCTACCTCTAAACAAAGTGAAGCATTCACCGGTGTGTGTGAGGGGGGGTAGCTAGCTACCCCTCCCTACTCCCCGCTAATTAGCGGCGGGGTAGTAAACCCTCATTAAAACTTTTATGGCTCGTCATTCAGCTACGCCGAAGTATTTGCCCCCATGTAAATAGCTAAGGTTTGTATAGTTAGGAAAAATACAAATTATCTACAAATTTGTCATCTTTGGCTGCGGACAGGACATAGTTGATGTCCGATTTGCAACTATTAAAAGGTGAAAGTGCAAGTGCAAGTGCAAGTGCAGTGAAGTGAAGTTAAGTGCAGTGGAGGGTGCGCTTGCTCGTGTCTGTAAAGGCGAAAGGAGACGAGAGGCTTTAACAAACGAGCAGACGTCCCCTCGAACGTACCTGTGGGCGCCTCCCAGGACGTTCGCCCTCACCATTGGAAAGGTGAGGTTAAGTGTTTTTCTTCGTCTTCGGATGACCTCTTGCGTAAAAGAGGCTGGAAGCTCGCTTCTAGACCTCTTAAGAGGACCTATGATAAGGCCTATCGACGTCCTGCTAGTTCAAAACCTGGATGTAGTCACTGGGATACTCCAGAGCCTTTTGAAAGTCCCCCGATTAAACGTCCTTATAGAACGCTGGACGTTTCCAAGGATCATTCTTTGCACTCAGGACCAGGCTTTACCTCATTCCAAGCTCCCAAGCAGCCCTCAGACTGGTTTTCGCCTTCTAGGTGCTCTGTTCCATTTAGCGATGACTAGAACATTGTGATTTCATCACCGATTTCACAACGTTCGGATCCTAACTTTGTCATTCTTCAAGACATGCAAAGCAGGCTTTCGTCCTTTATGCAATCATACCATAATCTCATTTCAGCGCACGTGGCGGTTTTGGTCGTGATCGGAGCAGCGAACTAGGATGTGTTCCCAAACGCCCTCGTAATCGAGGTTCTAAGCTTCCTGCTAGCCGCTATGAACGTCCCTTAGGAAGTGATCGTGATCGTTCTCCTAAGTCCGCAGTCCACAGTTCTTTTATTGAACGCGAACGTTCTTTCAAGAGCAAGGAGTTCTTTCCTTCAGACAGTGTGCTCGTGCGTTCTTCTAAGAAAGACGTCGGACGTCCTGTTAAACAGGTTATTGAACGTCCTTGCAAACGCATTACCGAACGCCGTGTTAAACAGGCTTATGTTCGTTCTTTGGATAAGTCTTTCGAACGTCCTTCGATTCAGGATCCTGGACTTCCTACGGAACAGGCTGCCGATCCTCCTTCGGAACAGGCTGCCGAATGTCCTTGCAAACAGGCTACCGAACGTCCTTACAAGCAGGCTGCCAAACGTCCTATAATTCAGGAAGTTTCTCTCTCCGCCAATTATTTTAGTGAGCGTCCTTCAGGTCGTGTTTCCGGAAGGATAACAGTTGAACGAGTCGCTGAACAACAAGAGGTTCGTAGTACTGAACGCTTGTCAGAAGTTGACGACAAGCGTGTTTCTGAATATGATCCTGAACGTCCTATCCCTTCTCATATTTCGGATGTTAGTTTGGATTACGATGAGAAGGCTCATTCTTTTCAAGACATCGATACAGTTCATGTACAGGAACTTCTTGTCTCTGATCGAGCTGATCGCGAGCGTTCGGATGAGCTGCACACGACTCTGCCGCCTGATTCTATTCGCAATGAGCCTATTTCTATTGCGGTTGGCACTCAGGATATTTCTGAAAAAGAAACTGCTCTTAACCCTACTGCTCCCGAAGGAACGTTGCAAGAGAAGGAAGTAGAAGGCCAGCTTTCTCCTATGGAGTTCGATGACGTTTCAGAAGACGAGGACTCTGTTTCTTTCCGTCATTCTGCCGATCTGAAAAACTAATGAAAGTTTTTACGGAAGAGTTTTCAGACTTTTTTGTGCCTGTAGCTCCGCGCTCGCCTCCGTCTGAGTTTACTCTCGGGAAAGCCTCTAATAAAGCCTGCTTTACTAAGATGGTATTGTCGCGCTCGTCTAAGAGAGCTCTTAAATTGATGGGTGACTGGTTACAGTCTAAGAAGGCCTTAGGAAAGACGGCTTTATCCTTTCCTCCAGGTTGAGCATCTGGTACGAGACAGGAGAAGTTCTCGGCTTGGGGATTCCTGCCTCTGCCTAGGGAGATTTCTCAAGCCTCGTAGACGCTCCTCGTCGGTCGGCCATGAGAAGGACCAAGATTTTTTGGTCTACTTCAGAGATGGACCACCTTCTCAAGGGAATTTTTCGAGCCTTTGAAGTTTTTAACTTTTTAGACTGGACACTTGGGGCTTTGAGTAAAAAAGTTGAGACTTTTAAAGTGGGGGATACCTCTGCCCTGGTCCATTTGATGTTGTGCATGGACAAAGCCTTGAGGGATGGCTCTAACGAACTTGCAGCTCTTTTTTTTCTGCAGGCATTCTTAAGAAAAGAGATCAACTTTGCTCTTTTCTTTCGCCGGGGGTTACTCCCTTCCAGAAGTCCGAACTTTTGTATGCGCCTCTTTCTCCATTGCTGTTCCCACAAGAGCTTATCAGGGAGATTTCTGCAGCTTTAGCTCAGAAGGCTACTCAGGATCTTGTCTCCAAGTCTGCTAGAAAGGCTCTTCCTCCCTCTTTTACCAGCCGCAAGCCTAAGGAAGATACTTTTCCCAAGTTTTCCCAGCCCTTTCGAGGGAGATCTTCCAGCAGCGGTAGTTCCAGACCTGATGCTAGAAGGAGTAAGAGAAGAGGCTTCAGAGCAGGGCGAAGCAGAGTCTGACTGCTTTCGCCTTCAGGCAGTAGGTGCTAGACTACTCAAATTCTGGCAAGCGTGGGAGAAGAGAGGAGCAGATCAGTGGTCTATTCAGATCTTGAAGGAGGGCTACAAGATCCCCTTTCTAGGGAGCCCTCCTCTGGTCTTAGTTCCCGAGGATTTCTCTCCCAGATAGAGAGAGGAGGCAAAGAGACAAGCTCTATCGAACCAAGTGTCTCTTATGTTAGAAAAGGGGGCCATAGAGAAGGTTCAGGATATTTGTTCTCTGGGTTTCTACAACCGTCTATTCCTGGTACCCAAGAACTCGGGAGGATGGCGTCCAGTTCTGGACGACGTGAGTGTGCTGAACAAGTTCATCATCAAAACGAAGTTCACCATGGAAACTTCGAAGTCAGTGCTAGCAGCAGTAAGGAGGGACGACTGGATGGTCTCATTAGACCTTCAGGACGCTACTTCCACATCCCTATCCATCCGAGCTTCAGATCCTACCTAAGGTTCGTTTTCTTGGGAGATGTCTTCCAATTCAGAGCCCTATGCTTCGGTCTTTGCACAGCACCTCAGATCTTTACGAAGCTCATGCTGAATGTAGCAAAGATCCTCCATTCAAGGGGCATAAGAGCCTCCCTGTATCTCGACGACTGGCTTCTAAGAGCGCACTCTTACGATCACTGCCTGAAGGATCTTCAGACAACCTTGGACCTTGCGAAAGAACTGGGTCTCCTTGTAAACAAGGAAAAGTCTCTCTTGGTTCCATCTCAAGAGATTTTATATTTTGGGTTGACGATACGGAGTCAGATTTTTCGCGCTTTTCCGTCTCCCTCATGGATAGAGCAAGCCAAGTTGAAACTAAGATCGTTTCAAAGCAAGAAAGTATGTTCAGCAAGGAAATGGATGAGTCTGGTAGGAACCCTCTCCTCCTTGGAACAATTCGTCCCACTGGAAAGACTGAATCTTCGTCCTCTCCAGTTCCATCTCAACAGCCATTGGGACAAGGAGAGGGACTTAGAAACGATGTCCATTCCTATCACGAACCCCATCAAAGACTGCCTTTGGTGGTGGAAAGAACCAGACAAATTCCAGGAAGGTCTCGACTTACTGTATCAATAAAGAGCCCAGACCTTGTGTTATGCTCCGACGCCTCGGACACAGGATGGGGAGCAACCCTAAACAAGTTAGAAGTCTCGGGACTATGGTCAGAGACCCAGAAATCCTTGCATATAAACCACAAGGAGTTGTTGGCAGTTTTTTTAGCCCTCAAAAGTTTCGAGGAATTAGTCACCAACAAAGTGGTTCAGGTCAATGCGGACAACACGACAACATTGGTCTACATCTCAAAGCAAGGGGGAACACACTCGATATCTCTGTACGAGACATCAAAGAATCTCCTGGTGTGGGCAAGAGAGAGGAACGTTATACTCCTGACAAGATTCATTCAAGGGGAGAAAAACGTAATGGCTGACAGTCTCAGCAGATGAAATCAGATCCTTCCAACAGAGTGGACCCTCAACCTTCAGGTGTGCAAGAGCCTGTGGCGTCTTTGGGGTCGTCCTTGCATAGACCTCTTCGCAACCTCAAAGACGAAGAGGCTAGAGGCATATTGCTCCCCTGTTCCGGATCCAGAAGCAGTCCACATAGACGCTTTTCTGTTGGACTGGTCCCATCTAGATCTGTACGCCTTCCCACCTTACAAGATCCTGTACAAAGTAGTACAGAAATTTGTGACATCCAAAGGAACCAGGATGACCCTAGTGGCTCCTTATTGGCCGTCAAGAGAATGGTTTACAGAGGTACAGGAATGGGTGATAGACACCCCAAGAATTCTTCCTTTAAGAGTAGATCTACTCAGACAACCCCACTTGGAAAGATTGCATCAAAATCTCCACGTTCTTCAGCTGACTGCTTTCAGACTATCGCAAGACTCGCTAGATCTAGAGGCTTTTCGAAGGAGGCAGCTCAAGCTATTGCAAGAGCAAGAAGGACTTTGACCATCAAAGTTTATCAATCTAAGTGGCAGGTTTTCAGAGAGTGGTGTAAAATCAACTCTCTTTCCTCATCCAGTACCTCTGTAGCTCAAATTGCGGATTTCCTGCTATATCTTCGAAGGAAGTGCAATTTCTCCTCCTCTACTGTTAAAGGCTATAAGAGTATGTTAGCTACTGTGTTTAGGCATAGAAACCTTGACCTCTCTAGCAATAAGGATCTGCAAGAACTTCTCAAGTCTTTCGAGACTTCAAAACGACGGAACCAAGATTCTCCAGCCTGGAATTTGGATATTGTTTTGAAGTATCTTATGAGCGACAGGTTTGAGCCACTGGGTTCAACTTTCTTGAAAGACCTCACTATGAAGACTTTATTTTTGGTCAGTCTTGCAACAGCCAAAAGAGTGAGTGAGATTCATGCGTTTAGCAAAAACATTGGATTTCGTAATGGTAAAGCTGTCTGTTCCTTACAGTTAGGCTTTCTTGCCAAAAACGAACGCCCTTCTCAGCCTTGGGCTAAAGCATTCGAGATTCCAAATCTTACGGATCTGGTTGGAGATGAGGTAGAAAGAGTCTTAGGCCCAGTTAGAGCTCTGAGATGCTACTTGGAGAGAACAAAAGATTTACGAGGCAAGTCTGAATCTTTGTGGTGTTCAGTCAAAAAGCCCTCTTTACAGATGTCTAAAAATGCCTTGTCATATTTTGTCAGGCTTTTGATTAAGGAAGCTCATATTCATTGTAATGAATCAGACCTTGGACTTTTAAAGGTCAAGACTCATGAAGTCAGAGCAGTGGCAACGTCGGCAGCATTCAGGCAGAACAGATCTCTACAAAGCATAATGGACACAACCTTCTGGAGGAGCAAAGGTGTTCAGACTTGTTACGAGGACTGTTACACTCTGGGTCCATTCGTAGCAGCGAGTGCAATAGTGAGTGAAGGATCCACCACTATGTTCCCATAATCCCAATAACCTTTTCTTCTCTTGGTACTCTTAATTGTTTTTTATGGTTGTTTGTGGAGATTGTGTCAGTCTTCCACAATTATTGATTTTGTCAGGTGGTCAAGTTTGTTCCTTGAGAGCACCCGGAACTGGTTATTGGAGGAGGTTCTGTCATGATGAGGTTTTGACACCGGTTTGACAGTCCCTTCAAGATCTTCAGCCTCCTGGGAGGATCGCTGGATCTCATAAGGCTAGCAGACATAATGAGGCAGAGTATCATTGAAGTCAGCTTCCTTATCAGGTACGAACCCTCAAGTTTTGTTTTAATTAACTCTTTAAGTAGAATTCCCGATATGCTAGCTGTCTCTAACCCTCCACCACTCCACCAAAGGTGTTGATCAGCTATATATATAACTACCGGGTAAGTCTTGTGTTTAAAAATTATATTTTCATTAATAAAATAAATTTTTGAACATACTTAACCGGTAGTTATATATAATTTTAGTCCCACCCTCCTCCCCTCTAAGAGACTAGAGGCATGGAATATATGAGGGTCACTGGAATGGTTTCCAGGTACCTTGCTAGGGTGCAGGGGTGGTACACCTGGCTATCCAACTGGCGGTTGGTGCGAGTTTCAAATTTTCTGCTGTTAACGTCGGGGACGTAAGCTATATATATAACTACCGGGTAAGTATGTTCAAAAATTTATTTTATTAATGAAAATATCATTTTAATACAGTAAGAAAAATGACATTTGTAATAACATGATATCTATTTCATATGAAATCCTACTATTTGTTGACTTTTGTAACTGGAAATTATAGGTATGGGAGTTGGGTAACAAAATTTGACTTGCAAACAGCTTCTTGGAACCTATTAAGTTTGTAAGTTGAGGATCTTCTATAAATTAAGCCTAATATTTTGTTCCCCAACTGGTTAGTCTTGTTAGGTGTAATGGTTAAACTTTGTTGTAAATATCTACAGTAGATGACAACATTCTAAATGCATTTGAAACAAGTAGAAAGAGCATTCAGACATTTTAGGTCTCCGTCAATGAAGATTGTTAACATTTGACTCAAGTCTACAGATTGAGCTTTCCCTTCTTCATATGTTGACCGTGAATGATTCTACTGTATTTTAATAACAGCAATAACTAGAATTGCGATCTTCATCTGTATCACCTCCAGAATCTAATGGGGTCTTCCAGAGCAAAATACCTATCCGTTCCAGGACATGGAACCTATCCGTTGTTAGTCACAATCTTGATCGGGATTACTTCCAAAAGCAAAGGGGTTCTTCCTATCCGTTGTTAAAATAGATGATAATCCCGCAGGAGGTTTTGCCGTATTCCTGCTAACAGACAAACAAACAGATAGATAAATAGATAAATAAATGCAGGAAGAAGTTTGCACTTAAGGGCTGTTAAGTTTCATCTTTGGAGTCTGGAAATATTGAGAATATTTCTACTGTCTTTATCATGTTAATTAATTCGTCTTCAGAGGTGGTTTGAAATATGATTATTATTGTTATTCTTATTAGTTAAGCTACAACCCTAGTTGGAAAAGCAGGATGCTATAAGCCCAAGGGCTCCTATAGGAATAAATAGCCAAATGAGGAAAGGAAACAAATTAACTACATGAGAAGTGATTAATAATCAATATAAAGTAACTTCAGGGTCAGTATCAGTGTTAAAATAGATCTGTCCTTCATAAACTAAGAGGAGAGACTTATATCAATCTGTTCAACATAAAAACATTCGCTGCTTATTAGAACTTTTGAAGCTCTTTTACCGTAAAATTTGTAATATTTATACTGTATAAGATGAATGAGTGAAATATTTTTGCAAAAATCTTATTTTAGACTTTGATCTTAGTTTAGCTTGAACTTGATGACTCAATGTAATTAGGATAGATATTTTATTTCTTTTTTTTTTGAAAAGTTTGTTCAAGTGATTTCACCAATTCAAGATTGAGAAAATTCTGACAATGTTGAAAACGGTTTGGCGAGATATTACCGCCAGAGAATTCAAGATTGAGAAAATTCTGACAATGTTGAAAACAGTTTGGCGAGATATTACCGCCAGAGAGTTGTTGGGTCCTTAGCCTGGCCAG
The DNA here is from genome assembly GCF_036898095.1 of Palaemon carinicauda. NCBI lineage: Eukaryota > Metazoa > Arthropoda > Malacostraca > Decapoda > Palaemonidae > Palaemon > Palaemon carinicauda. Next base: position 168,494 of record NW_027170654.1, read on the forward strand.
ATAGTACTACTGTACCTTGGACCCCTCTCTGATTATGTGTCATATTTCCTTTGCCTACACATTCACCTAATAGTCTGGCCTATTCTTTACAAATTTTCCTCTTTCCTCATACACCTTAGAACACTATGATAGCTGAACAATTCATCACTCAAAGGGTTAACTTCTGCACTGTAGTCATTCATTGGCTAATTTTCTCTTGGTAAGGGTAAAAACTCTTTAGCTATGGTAAGCACCTCCTCTAGGAGGACACTCCAAAATCAAAACAATGTTCCCTTCTCTTGGTTAGTGCCATAGCCTCTGTACCATGGTGTTCCACTGTCTGGGGTTAGAGTTCTCTGTCTTAGGGTACACTCAGGGACACTATTCTATCTGTGTCTTTATTTCCTTACTAGGCTATTTTCCCCATGGACCCCTTGGCCTTATAGTATCCTGAGTTTTCAACTAGTGTTGTAGTTTAGCAAGTAAGGATAATAACAATAATATTAGTCAATATTCAAGAACGTAATCAGGGCCATATTCGCAAAGTCAAACTTTTAATCGAAGGCTCTCACGCTTGTGTTAGATTATGATGGGTATGACAATCTCAGAATAATAGCAGTTACTTCTCATCTCTTCTGCCTTCTCCTTTGATAAACCATTATAATTCTAATTTTGTTCTTGATAGGATTCTAAAGGTAGCATTTTAGATTGAATCCACTGCTAGGGTTGCGGTAGCTTATGGGTAACAAACTGTCTGTTGGACTGGGGTTCAAGACTCGCTCAAGCTTGATAGTTTCTTGTGAGCTAAGGATAGGGGATTTGGGGAGCATATAGGTCTACTTACTGAGTCATCAGGAACCATTGCCTGGCCCTAGTTGTGTCCAATTGTTGGGTTATAGTATTTTTATATAAAAAAAAAAGACTTGCGACAGCCCACATGTTGAATTTAATCAGATATTTAAGTGATTTAGATAATACAGATGTTCTAGTCTCAAGTAGAACTTATTGAGGGTTATCATCATATAATTTGTTTCAATATAATTTTGATTTTAGAGAAAGATGACTTTACCTACATTTATTGTGAAGTGTAGCATAGCAGATATTTAGTAGACCATTAAAAAGAATAGTTAATAGATTTTATAGATTTTGATTAATTAGTAAGACTATCGTATTAACCTTTGAGATAGCAAGAGATTGAAATGCCCTTAATCTGATACTGTATTTCATTCCAGGCTGACCAGCTGAAATCGAAAGTCCGAAGAATGGGATTCATTCCGGCTCCAACTTGTGACCTGGAGTTTGGTCCTCAGAGACAAGATGCAGAGATACTTTGCAATGGTGACCATTTTGGTCACAAACATGTAAGGGGGTATGACTTATAGTCTACGAGCCTCACCCAGAGACCAGCTCCGGGCAGTATGGAACGAACGAAACGAAGAATGAGGTGTAGGCGTACATCAGCGTGTATCCAAGTCTTTTCGTCTTCTAGATTCTGAACATGTGAAGGTAAGGCATTGATATAACTGGAATTATGATATTGTTATCAATCTGTTCCTACACAAATACAAACTCTCGTCATTTGTATGAGCAAGCTCTTTACTCACTTATTACCTCCGCCAATGATGTAATGAAATTGAGTCGGTTTATTTATTTATTTATTTGTCTGTGGACAGGATTACGTCAAATCCACTGGATGGATTTTAACAAAATTTTCTCCCCAGATAGAACTTAGGCCATTGATAACTTCATCAACTATTGGAGATGATCTGGTACCGGATCCAGATTTTAGATCTGGATTTGCATTTTTCACAATTTTAAAGATTATGTCTAAAGAAATTGACACATTGAATTTTCACCAAATTCTAACAATGGACAGATTTTAGTCATCGTACGAAACCATGAAAATTTGGAGGTGATCCGTTCCGTTGCTGGGCGGAGGGATTTGCCTTTTCTTCGGCACCTCCTTAATTGTCTTCTCTATTCTAATTCTTTTATTTTAAACATAAAACTTACCCGCTGGTTATATAAGAATGGCTAGCGTTCCCGACGCCTCGGCAGAACTATTTAAAAACTCGCGGCTAACGGAGGTATGTCAGGTGTACACTAGCACCCTGGTGGACTACAGGTAGAATTACTCCCACTTCCTCAGATTTTTCCTGCCGGTCGTACTGATCAGAACGTTGAAAATTCACTCGCTGTTTACATTCACTTGGACGGTTTATTTGGTGATGTATTCTGTCTTTGTGTTTTTGTTGGCTTTCGCTTTGGTGTTTTCCTTTTCAAATATTCTTGAAATCTTATTATTGTGAGGTTATTTAGTTATTTTGACCTTTGTTATTGTTTAATTTTCTCTTGTCACTTTTCAATATGGCTGACCCCTCCCCTTTATATTGGAAGTGTAGTAAAGGTTGTCAGACTCGACTTCCTAAAGGTTCTGTTGATCCGCACACAATTTGTGTTAAATGTAGAGGGAAATCGTGTGCTGATGGGGATCCGTGTGAAGAATGTTCTTCGTTAATGGAAAGTCAGTGGGTAGCTTACGAGCGTTATACTCAGAAATTAGAGAAAGATAGAATTAGGAAAGAAAGGATTAGACGTAGTTTGTCCCGTTCTGTGGAGTCTACTCAGGATTTGGTTACTAAAACAGCCAGTAAGGTTTTACCTACGTCCTTCTCTTCTCGTAGAACTAAGGAAGGGGCTTCATATTCTCATTCTGCTCAGCCCTTTCGGGGTAAATCTACAGGGAGAAGTACTTTCAAGCCATAGGCAAGAAAGCAAAGGAAAAGAGGAGCCAAGCCAAGCTGGGGCAGGGTCTGACGGTTCTCCCCTTGAAGCAGTGGGAGCCAGGCTGAACAACTACTGGCAGGCCTGGGAGAAGAAGGGAGCGGATCCTTGGTCGGTACGTCTTTTAAAGGAAGGATACAAAATTCCATTTGTATTAAAGCCTCCTTTAGTCGCAGATCCGGTGGATCTTTCACCCAAGTACAAGAGAGGACCGAAGAGGCAGGCCATACACTTGCAAGTGTCGCTTCTACTAAAAAAGAGAGCGGTAGAAAGGGTACAGGATTTGGAGTCTCCAGGGTTTTACAACCGCTTGTTCCTAGATCTGAAGAGTTCAGGGGAATGGAGACCGGTTCTGGATGTGAGCGCCCTCAACCGCTACGTCCAGAACTCGAAATTCACTATGGAGACTCAGAAGACTGTGCTGGCAGCAGTGAGGAAAGGCGACTGGATGGTATCATTGGACCTCCAGGACGCTTATTTTCATGTTCCGATACATCCAAGCTGCAAACGTTATCTGAGGTTCGTATACAAGGAAAAGGTCTTCCAGTTTCGAGCTTTATGTTTTGGCCTCTGCACAGCTCCTCTGATTTTTACAAAATTAATGATGAATGTGGCGAGCATGCTGCATTCGAGAGGCATCAGCTCCTCCCTGTACTTGGACGATTGGTTGATAAGAGCTCCCTCAGTCGAGCGCTGTTTGAAGGACCTTCAGTTGACCATGGATTTGACAAAAGAATTGGGACTTCTAGTGAGTTCAAAGAAGTCACAGTTGACTCCATCCCAGAAGATCCTTTATTTGGGGATAGAGATTCGGAGTCAGGATTTTCGGGCTTTTCCGTCGCCTGCAAGAGTTCAGTCAGCCCTTCTAAGGCTGGGAGCCTTTATGGAGAAAAAAGTCACTACGTTAAGGGAATGGATGAGTCTTCTGGGAACCCTCTCGTCTCTAGAGAAGTTTGTATCTCTGGTAAGGTTGCACCTGCGCCCGCTTCAATTCCACCTCAATGCTCATTGGAAAAGGGGAGACTGTCTCGACAAAGAGAGTATTCCCGTTACGAATACGATCAAATCACATCTTCAATGGTGGAGCAATGCTCACAAACTCAACGAGGGTCTATCGTTGGAGCAGAGTAACCCAGACCTCATGTTGTTCTCAGACGCCTCAAATTCGGGGTGGAGAGCAACATTGGGAAGAAGAGAGATCTCAGGGTGTTGGACAAAAGAACAGAAGGCTCTTCATATCAATCAGAAGGAGCTCTTAGCGGTGCACTTAGCCCTCAAAGGATTCGAGGGCCTGGTCCTGGACAAGGTGGTACAGGTCAATTCGGACAATACCACGGCCTTAGCGTACATAGCGAATGAGGGGGGGACCCACTCGGAGTCTCTGTACGAGTTGGCGAAATCTACTCCTCTGGGCAAAGGAAAGGAGGATTCTTTTATTGACTCGATTCATTCAAGGAGCCAAGAATGTGAGTGTGGACAGGCTCAGCAGGAGGGACCAAGTTCTGTCCATGGAATAGATGCTGCATTTGGAGGTATGTAAGAAGTTGTGGCGATTATGGGGTCACCCTCTCATAGATCTCTTTGCAACCTCCAAAACAAAGAGACTGGGAACGTATTGCTCTCCAGTACCGGATCCCGAGGCAGCTCACATAGACGCGTTCCTGCTGGATTGGGCGCACATGGATGTTTACGCGTTCCCACCCTTCAAGATCCTATACAAAGTAGTGCAAAAGTTCGTATCTCACAAGGAGACCAGAACGACTCTAATTGCTCCTTTTTCAATATTTAACTTAGCCGGTGATTATATAGCTGCAACTCTGTTGCCCGACAGACAACTCTACGGTAAAAACTCGCCAGCGATCGCTACACAGGTTGCGGGTGTGCCCAACAGCGCCATCTGTCGTCCAGATACCCAGTACCCAATGTAAACAAAGACTCAATTTTCTCTCTGTCGAGCTATCGACAAGACGTACTTACTCGCTGTTGCTAAACTGGAGTTTTTTCACAACTAATTGGTGAAGTACTTTATTCTAGTTTTGAGCTTTCGCTATGCAGGTGTTTTATCTTCATCTTAAATCTTGAACTCGTTTTGGATAGATTTAATTATGGTGACAAAGAGAGTATGGACTTTCTTTCACTTTTAAATGGCCGACCCTTCCCTTAGACGGAAGTGTGTTTAGGCTTTTAGTAATTATCTTATCACGTTATAGATTTTCCTCTATATATTTTATATCTCTCCGCCTTTATTAGGCCTCTTCGATTAACTTTCCATTTATTATAAACATATAAAAATAAATTTTAATGTTTTGTTTATATAGACCTTTCCTGAGAGTAGGCGGTCCTAACTTGGAAACCGAAGTTAATCAACGTTGAGCCCTTTATATCGTAATTAGCTTTTAAAGGATTTAAAACTTTTTAAATGTAATATTTTATGAAAGAATTTCTTTGATAGTCTTCGTACTGTTTTCAAAGATGAACTAACGTTTTGTTTATTTATGCTACGCAGTTGTTGACGTTCAGGACGTTCAACACGCGCTCTATCGTTACGATATAGAGAGAGTGTATCACGGTTTCACTTTGCAGTAAGAGTAAATCGATTCTGACGTTTTGTTCATTCTTTCTTAGCTTAAATGTTTTAAATTCTATTTTAAAGGAACTTTTTATTTGAAAAACCTTTCAGTTTTTTCCTTTAGTCAAATAACATGTTTTTTTGACGAAATATAATTGGGCTCTTCTCTTAGGTGCGAAATCAAGAGAGAAAGAGAGAGAGAGATAGAGACGGAGGGAGAGAGAGGAGAGAAAACGTTCCGTTCAAGCGGGTAACGTTGTTCTCGAGTTACTCTCGTCCCTAGTCGCTGTACGGGGAGGAAGGATAAAACGTTTTTAGTTTTTTATTCTCGTCCCCAGGCTATGTGCGGTGAGAGATTGAAAACGTAGTTATATGAACTAGTGTTTAGTCTCTTTCCCAGCCACTGATTTTTTTTATCTTAAAATATGTTTTCTGTTTTTTGCTGGTATTAATGAGCTTGCATTATACGACTGATTTCGCAATTACTACCTTTTAATGAAGGGTAGAATTGCGTGTTTCAGGTAGAAATCAGTAAAAGTTTTGATTTCAGTGAAATAAGTGCAAAACAGAAAATCGAAGTGATAAAGTGATATGCGCAAAGTGTTACAGTGTTGCGTCCGAGGGTTCGTCTGTTCGTGCCTGTCGTTCACCTAGTCCGGGACCTCTTGCATGCTCCCAAGCCCAGGGGAGAAGTAATGTCAAACGACTTGTGGGTTCGAGAGGCCTTGATCAACGAACAGACGTTTTCCCTCTATGGTATCGGGTGTATCTTACCAAGATCTCCCCTACCATAAGACGAGAGAGACGTTGTTTCTCCTCGTCATCCGAAGCCTTTTCGCATAAGAAACCTGTCACAAGGTTTCGAAGCCCTTAAGCGAAAGTAAGTCCTTTCAGGACAGGTCCAGTGTCCTGGTTACAACCATTAGGACAGCTCTGACCCTATGCAGTCATCGGATAACTGCTCGCCGCCTAACAAAAGCGTAACACAGACTCCGAGAGTCTTTTTTTGTTGGCAAAGTGTTGCGGTCACAGACGTTACCCTCGTCTCTTACCACAACCATTTCCGTTGATCCTTAATGGGTTGTATGGCAAGACATGCAGTATATGCTTGCCTCCCTTATGGAAGACTATTCTGCCGATTAGTCCGTTGAGTCTAGCCGTTTATCTCATCGATATCCTGGCTTTCAGCCAACCTAACGTTCCTTTGTGCTTACTGTTGACGTTGGCGTAGCTTAGTCACGTCAGTCAGGTTGTTTAGAACCACACTCGATGCGGTCTCGTGTGGTTTTTCAGCCGCATTTGGACGTTAGGCCACTTGCTGATGCTCCTGTTGACGTTCAAGACGTTCCCTAACAATCGGAGTTGACTTGTTTTGACGCTGTGCGTCAACCTCCGCATTCTAGAGTTGTTTTGACTGCTCAGTCTAGGCAGTCAGAGCAGTCTCGAGTGGACGCTGTGCGTCCTCACGCACCTGTTGTGGTTGACAGTTCAGTTGTTGACAGTTCACAGACTGTCAAGCAGTTACATGACGTTGCGTTCTGGTCCGCTACTAATGCACCAGTGAGTGTGGACTCTGCTTGTAAAGCATTGCCACCACGGTAGGTCTCTCCCTTGCTTGAGACTCAGCTTTTATCGGACAAGGTTCCTGTAGATGAGGAAGTTGCTGTTCCCCCTCCTACTGATATTCCCTTGAGGACTCTGTCAGATGGAGAGGAGCCTAAAGCTGCTTAGCCTCCTATGGACTTTAATTAAATCATGATGATTTTTTTTAAGGATCTTTGTCCGGATCTTTTTGTAACTGCTGCTCCTCGTTCGCCTAAACGTCAGAGCTTACACTAGGCCTAGCTACTTCGAAGCCGTTGTTTTTAAGCTAGTGCTCTCTCGCTCTCCTAGAGAGCTTTACGTTGGCTAGGCGACTGGTTTTTCACCAGGAGGAGTTTGGGGGATACAGCCTTTGCTTTCCCTTCTTTTAAACTGGTTTATAGAGCGAGAGTCTGATATGACACGAGAGAAGTTCTCGGCTTGGGAGTTCATGCCTCTGCCCAGATAGACTTCTCAATTCTCGTAGACTCTCCCTGGCGCCTGGCCAGGAGACGCTCCAAGTTGTTTACAGGTCAACTTCACAGCTGTTTTCGAACCTTTGAAGTTTTGCTGTACAATTATGTCATGCATAACAAGGCTTTCAGGGATGGTAAGCGGTACCGCCTCAGTCGCTAACCCCGTCTGTTGCCACACCTGCTCCCGTAGACCCTAAATGGGCTTTGCTGCAAGACATGCAGTCCAAGCTTGCGTCCTTGTTAGAGGACTTTAATGCGGAGAAGGGTGCTACCGAACGTTCTGGCCAACAACCTTCCAACCGGTCGGTTGTGCGCCCTGTTGACGCTGAGGTAACCTACTCGCGTCTGCCAGTTGAGGTGGTTCCTCCACCGATGCGACCCAGTGTGGGTTGCCAGCCGCACGTTGACGTTAAGCGACGCTCGGAGGTGGTTGTTGACGTTCAGGACGTTCAACAACCAGCAGAGGTGACTTGTTTGGACGCAGTGCGTCAACCTCAGCAACCCGGTAGGGTGTTGACTGCACAACCCAGACGGTCTAGACAGTCTCGGGTTGACGCTGTGCTTCCTCGCGCACCCATGGTTGTTGACAGTTCACAGACTGTGCAGCAGTTCCATGATGTTGCGTCCGGCTCCGTCACGCATCCACCAGTGCGACCGGACTCAGCGAGCCAGACGTTGCCCACTCCGTTGCCGTTTCCTCATCAGTTTTCGGATGAGGAACCCTCTGATGAGGACGTTGCTGAACAACAAGACGATCAGCCCCCATAATAGATCAAGCCCTGCTATCCATCCAGAAGATGCTGAAGAAGGAACGCTGCTCAGTCAGGCTGTGGATGAGTCTAGTAGGGACGCTGTCATCCGTGGAACAATTTGTGTCACTAGGAAGACTACACCTCCGTCCTCTTCAATACCATCTAGCTTTTCACTGGAAAAAGGACAAGACGCTAGAAGCGGTCTCGATCCCGGTTTCCGAAAAGATAAAGTCTTGTCTGACTTGGTGGAAGGACAATATCAACCTAAGAGAGGGTCTTCCCCTGGCTGTTCAGACTCCCAACCACGTTCTTTTCTCGGACGCATCGGACGTGGGCTGGGGCGCGACACTAGACGGTCGGGAATGCTCAGGACTGTGGAACTCGAGTCAGAGGAGCATGCATATCAACTGCAAGGAGCGGTTGGCAGTACATCTGGCCTTGAAAAGCTTCAAGTCTCTCCTTCGAGGCAAAGTGGTGGAAGTTAACTCGGACATCACCACGGCCTTGGCGTACATCTCCAAACAAGGAGGTACCCACTCACTGACGTTGTACGAGATCGCAAGGGACCTGCTCATCTGGTCAAAAGGTCAAGACATCTCCCTAGTAACGAGGTTCATCCAAGGCGACTTGAACGTCATAGCAAATTGTCTCAGTCGGAAAGGGCAAGTAATTCCAACCGAATGGACCCTCCACAAGGATGTGTGCAAGAGACTTTGGGCCACTTGGGGTAAAACCATCCATAGATCTCTTTGCAACCTCGCTGACCAAGAGGCTTCCAATCTATTGCTCTCCAGTCCCGGACCCAGCAGCAATACATATAGATGCTTTCCTCCTAGATTGGTCACATCTGGATCTCTACGCATTCCCACCGTTCAAGATTGTCAACAAGGTACTGCAGAAGTTCGCCTCTCACGAAGGGACAAGGTTGACGTTAGTTGCTTCCCTCTGGCCCGCGAGAGAATGGTTCACCGAGATACTTCGATGGTTAGTAGACGTTCCCAGTAGTCTTCCTCTAAGGGTAGACCTTCTACGTCAGCCACACGTAAAGAAGGTACTCCAAAGCCTCCACGCTCTTCGTCTGACTGCCTTCAGACTATCGAAAGACTCTCGAGAGCTAGAGGCTTTTCGAAGGAAGCAGCCAGTGCGATTGCTAGAGCAAGGAGAGCTTCTTCCATTAGAGTCTACCAATCGAAGTGGGAAGTCTTCCGAGACTGGTGCAAGTCAGTTTCTGTATCCTCGACCAGTACCTCTGTAGCTCAAATAGCTGTTTTTCTCTTATACCTGAGAAAAGGACGATCCCTTTCAGCTCCCACTATCAAGGGCTACAGAAGCATGTTGGCATCGGTCTTCCGGCATAGAGGCTTAGATCTTTCCAAACATAAAGATCTGCAAGACCTCCTTAAGTCTTTTGAGACCACCAAGGAGCGTCGTTTGGCTATCCCTGGATGGAATTTAGACGTGGTACTAAGATTCTTCATGTCAGATAGGTTGGAGCCGTTACAATCAGCCTCCCTGAAAGATCTCACTCTTAAGACTCTTTTCCTGGTATGCTTAGCCTCGGCTAAAAGAGTCAGTGAGATTCATGCCTTCAGCAAGAACATAGGATTTTCGTCAGAAAAAGCCACTTGTTCGCTACAACTTGGTTTTCTAGCCAAAAATGAGCTGCCTTCTCGGCCTTGGCCTAAATCTTTCGATATCCCCAGCTTATCGGAGATCGTAGGCAATGAACTAGAAAGAGTCTTATGCCCTGTTAGAGCTCTTAAGTTCTATTTAAAGCGTACTAAACCTTTACAAGGCCAATCTGAAGCTTTATGGTGTTCAGTTAAGAAACCATCCTTGCCTTTGTCAAAGAATGCTTGGTCAGACTTTATCAGATTGTTAATACGAGAAGCTCATTCACATCTGAGTGAGGAAGACCGAACTTTGCTTAAGGTGAAGACGCACGAAGTTAGAGCTGTAACAACTTCCGTGGCCTTTATGCAAAATATATCTCTGCAAAGTATAATGGACGCAACCTATTGGAGAAGCAAGTCAGTGTTCGCGTCATTTTACTTGAAAGATGTCCAGTCTCTTTACAAGAACTGCTACACACTGGGACCATTCGTAGCAGCGAGTGCAGTAGTGGGTGAGGGCTCAACCACTACAATTCCCTAATTCCATACCCTTTTAATCTTTCTCTTGAAATGTTTTTATTGTTGTTTTTTGGGTTGTCCGGAAGGCTAAGAAGCCTTTCGCATCCTGGTTGATTTGGCGGGTGGTCAAAGTCATTTCTTGAGAGCGCCTAGATTAGGGGTTTTGATGAGGTCCTGTTGTATGGGTTGCAACCCTTGATACTTCAGATCCTAGGGGTCGATCAGCATCCTAAGAGGATCGCGAGGCTCCGTAAGGAAGACGTACTTAAAAGGCAGAGTAATTGTTCAAGTCGACTTCCTTACCAGGTACCTATTTATTTTGTTTTTGTTATTTTGATAACTTCTAAAATGAAATAAAAACTCTTAGCTCATAAAAGTGTAAACATATATTGCTGGTCTCTACCCACCCCCCTGGGTGTGAATCAGCTATATAATCACCGGCTAAGTTAAATATTGAAAAATGTTATTTTGATAATAAAATAAATTTTTGAATATACTTACCCGGTGATTATAAATTAAAGGACCCTCCCTTCCTCCCCAATAGAGACGCAGTGGGACGAGGAGAAAATTGAGTCTTTGTTTACATTGAGTACTGGGTATCTGGACGACAGATGGCGCTGTTGGGCACACCCGCAACCTGTGTAGCGATCGCTGGCGAGTTTTTACCGTAGAGTTGTCTGTCGGGCAACAGAGTTGCAGCTATATAATCACCGGGTAAGTATATTCAAAAATTTATTTTATTATCAAAATAACATTTTTGGCCGTCGAGAGTCTGGTTTCCGGAGATACTGGAGTGGGTAGTAGACGTGCTGAGAAGCCTCCCGTTAAGAGCAGATCTTCTCAGACAATCCTATTTAGCAAGAAATCACCAAAACCTCCGAGCTCTACGTCTGACTGCCTTCAGACTATCGAAAGACTCGCAAGATCTAGAGGCTTTTCGAAGGAGGCAGCCAAGGCTATTGCAAGAGCAAGGAGGACCTCTACCATTAGAGTATATCAATCCAAATGGGAGGTATTCAGAGAATGGTGTAGAGCTAACTCGGTTTCTTCGTCCAATACCTCTATAGCACAGATTGCCGACTTCCTTTTAGATCTGAGGAATAAGCATAACTTCTCGGTCCCGACGATTAAAGGATACAGTAGTATGCTGGCAACTGTTTTCAGACATAGAAATCTGGATCTCTCCAACAATAAAGATTTACAAGACCTACTTAGGTCTTTCGAAACGTCTAAGAGATGTCATCAGGTATCACCAGCTTGGAACTTGGATGTGGTACTTAGATTCCTTATGAGTGGCAGGTTCAAGCCTCTGCACTCTGCTACTTTTAAAGATATGACTTTGAAGACCCTTTTCTTGGTGAGCTTGGCAACGCCCAAAAGGGTCAGTGAGCTCCATGCTTTCAGCAAGAAGATTGGATTCAGAAACGGAAAAGCAATATGTTCTTTGCAGCAGGGTTTTCTGGCCAAGAATGAACTTCCTTCTTGGCCGTGGCCAAAATCTTTTGAAATTACTAATCTTTATGACTTAGTGGGTGATGAGATAGAGAAAGTGCTATGTTCCGTTAGAGCTTTAAGGATATATCTAGAAAGAACAAGGAGCTTGAGAGGCAACTCGGAGGCACTCTCAGCCTATGTCAAAAAATGCTCTTTCCTTTTTTATAAGGCTTTTAATTAGAGAAGCTCATTCACAGTGTAATGAGGCAGATCTTAGGCTGCTCAAGGTGAAGGCTCACGAAGTAAGAGTAGTGGCTACTTCAGTGGCTTTTAAACAGAATCGTTCTCTGCAAAGCATAATGGAAGCGACTTTTTGGAGAAGTAAGTCTGTATTTGCATCCCATTACTTAAAACATGTTCAGACTCTTTACGAGGACTGCTACACTTTGGGTCCATTCGTGGCTGCGAATGCGGTAGTAGGTGAAGGATCTACCACAACGTTCCCCTAATCCCTAATACTCTTTTCTTTCTCTTGGAACTTTGTTGTTTTTAAGGTTGTATGTGTAGACTGGTCGACAGTCTTCCGCAATCTAATGATTTGGTCAGGTGGTCATGTTATTCCTTGAGAGCACCCGGAACAAGGGTATTAGTTGAGGTCCTGTCATGTTAGAGGTTTTGGCACCGTTTGACAGCTCCTAGAGATCTTCAGCCCCCTGGGTGGACCGCTGGATCTTTTAAGGATAACAGACAGAATGAGGCAGAGAACCATTGCAGTCTGTTGCCTTATCAGGTACGAACCACTTATATTAGTTATGTGTAACTATTAAGTGAATTTTCAATCAAGTTGCTGTCTCGGACCCGCCACCAAGGATGTCAATCAGCCATTCTTATATAACCAGCGGGTAAGTTTTATGTTTAAAAATGATATTTTCATAATAAAATAAATTTTTGAACATGGCTTACCCACTGGTTATGTAAGTTATAATCCCACCCTCCTCCCCTCTAGAGACCAAGGGGCAAGAAAAATCTGAGGAAGTGGGAGTAGTTCTACCTGTAGTCCACCAGGGTGCTAGTGTACACCTGACATACCTGCGTCAGCCGCGAGTTTTTAAATAGTTCTGCCGAGGCGTCGGGAACGCTGGCCATTCTTATATAACCAGAGGGTAAGTATGTTCAAAAATTTATTTTATTATGAAAATATCATTTTTCATCTCTCTTTTTTTCCACATCTGATATGTATATTCTTTTCTTTTCCCTATTCCTTCTTCCTTAAACAGAATGTTTCCTAATACCTTTTTTTCCTCTTCGTATGGCTGCTGTAGTTCTATTATTTTCCTTCTCTCGTCGCTGAGCTCAGGACAGCTAAGAATGAAATGGGTAGGGTCTTCAGTCTCTGCCCCTCACAGTTTACATTCTACCCTTCCTTCTACTTCATGCCTTTTCCTATCATTTAATCTTAGACAGTTGACCCTAGCTCTATACATAATAACAGAATCAGGTTTATATGGATCAAGGTCACGAGCTGCTATAGCTCGTGGCATTGCATCAGCTCAGTGCCGTTTGTGCAGCCTAGCTTTAGTAGCATACTGCTTTACAGTACAATCTGCTCCATTTGCAGACTTGAGTTCTCTTCCATATTGGCATTCAAGAAACTTGAGAAGCTCAAAGGGACTTAAAGGTATCAGAGAAACAGTGGATCAAGCCTGGGGACATTTGTTGTAACTAACTGTGTCCGACAAAGTTCTGCTACAATATTATTATCATTTCTAGTTAAGCTACAACCCTAGATGGAAAAGCAGGATGCTATAAGGCCAAGGTCTCCAAAAAGGAAAATAACCCATTGAGGAAAAGAAATAGATAGAACAGTGTACCTGAGTGTTCCTTAAGCAATAGAACTCTAACCCAAAACAGTGGAAGACCATGGTACAGAGGGTAGAGAAAAATGGTTTGATTTTGGAGTGCTCTCTTAATAGAGCAGCTTGCCATAGCTAAACATAGCCAAAGAGTCTCTTCTACGCTTACCGAGTGGAAAGTAGAAACTGAACAATTACATTTGTAGTAGTTAACCCCTTGAGTGAAGAAGAATTTTTCAGTTATGCCTCACGTCAGGCATAAGAGGAAAGAGGAGAATGTGTAAAGAATATGCCAAACTATTCAGTGAATATATAGGCAAAGGAAAACTGAGCTGTAACCAGAGAGGAATCCAATGTAGTTATTATCTGGTCAGTCAAAGGACCCAATAACTCTAGTTTTATTATCTCAATGGGTGTCTAGTGCCTTGGCCAACCTGTTAAAGGTTTGTAAAGGCTGTTCATGAATGACAGAAACAAGAGACAGTGACAATGCCTTAGAAATTGATCATATATACATGTGATCAGCACCTAAGTCCCTGCTTCACCCAAGCTGGGACCTATTAGAAAAGTATTTATGAGGCAAATAATGTTAAAAATGGGTGAATTTATTTATTAGAAGAAGAATGTTGAAGGAAAATTTGTAGATAATATTAGGGAAATGAGATTACTGTATAGGCATTTGTGAGACAACAAGTCAACTCTGCAGAGTGATTGGAGGTTTTTGCTTCCTCAAAATAGGCTAACCGGAAGCAATTTGTTTGTGATGAAAAAATCTACAGTATTATAAAATTATAAAATTATATATTTAACCTATAAGTGTATAATAATGCAAGCCCCAAGTAACAGTTAAACGGGTTATATAAAACATTCTAGTTACTCAGGGTCTTCAGTTCTGTTTTTTTTTTTTTTTTTTTTTTTTTTTTTTTTAAATCATTATGTTTTATTTTGTTAAACTATAGTTTTTATTATGATAAAGTGATGAGCTATTTGAGTGTGTGTTGTTGAACTTATTAAGAGCTTATAACATTTCTAAAAAACCTTATTTTCCTTTACAGGAGTCCTTCGTTCAGGATGTCTGAGTCCCATTTACGGACTGTCTCTCTCTTGTGACTGAAGACTTCGACGAACTTTCTCTTTCAAGACAATGCTCCAAAGATGCAACGAAGTTAGATCTACTCGGTTGTAATGATTTGAGCTAATTTACACATCTTAAGATTGATGTACCGTACAGTATTTACC